>NC_091954.1:117814491-117964491 GCF_031021105.1 Erythrolamprus reginae | reverse complement strand
GAGCTTAACTCATCCCCAAACAACACACAGAGGGAGAAACACACAAGGCGTGGAGAGCATTGTTAGCGGAGAGAAGGGAAAGGTAAATTGTTAGGCTCCGTATAATACCAAAAGTAAATCAAAGTGAAGGATTAGGTTTTAAGAAGGCTATGAAAAGGATTTTCTTTTCTTTTTTTAAAAAAAGAAATGGTCATTTGCGAAAGGGAAAAAGCTGATGTTTGTTTCCAGAAGTCTGAAACCCTTCAATAAATCATGACGATTGTTTAAATATTTTCTAAGGAACTGAACTAGCAAACTGTATTGAACAGGCTGAAGGAGCTGTGATTTATTATGGCACGCTGCCTTTTAAATATTTTTTTTGCCTCTTTATACAAAATGGCAAAAATTGGGTACTTCCCTGTGATTAAGGATCCCAGCTGGTACATTAGGTGTGTCTCACTGCACTGTCTATGACAGATCCAGCCTCATTTTGAAATCACAACTAGAAGACTTGCAAAGCCTCTCCAGCTCTTGTTATTCTGCTATTCTTTTCCCTTCCTTCCTTCCTTCCTTCCTTCCTTCCTTCCTTCCTTCCTTCCTTCCTTCCTTCAGTGGCAATGAAAAAGGGGGAAATCACTGAAAGTGAGGGCATTGAAATGCCAAATGGTCAAACCATCAAGTGCCACCAGCCAGAAGCCTACAGATACTTGGGCATCTTGCAACTGGATAATATCAAGCATGGCCATGTGAAAACTGTGATCAGCAAAGAGTACATCCAGAGGACCAGAAAAAGTTTGAAGAGCAAACTAAATGATGACAACACTATCAAGGCCATAAATACGTGGGCCATACCTGTCATTAGATACACAGCTGGCATAGGGAACTGGGCTCAAGCAGAGCTGGACAACCTGGACAGGAAAACCAGAAAATTAATGACAATCCATCATTCACTACACCCCCGCAGTGACGTTGACAGGCTGTATTTACCAAGGAAAATAGGCGGCAGAGGACTTTTGCAAGTGAGGCAGACAGTGGAAGAAGGGAAGCATGCATTAGCTGACTATGTGAAAGAGAGCAAAGAGTCAGCGTTGATGGAGGTCAGCAATAGGAAGCTTCTCAAGGTGAAGTAAACTAAGGACAAGTACAGAAAAACTGTAATTCAATGTCGTATGGACGGTTGGCAGAACAAAGCATTGCATGGACAGTTCTTGGAGAAGATTGAAGGCAAAGTGGACAAAGGAAAGACCTGGTCATGGCTTACAAGTGGAACACTCAAAAAGGAGACAGAAGGACTAATACTGGTGGCACAAGAACAGGCCATTAGAACAAATGCTGTCAAAGCCAGAATTGAAAAATCAACAGGCGATCCAAAGTGCAGACTGTAAAGAAACAGATGAAACAATCGATCACATACTCAGCTGCTGCAAAAAGATTGCACAGACCAACTACAAGCATAGACATGATGCTGAGGCACAGATGATCCACTGGAACTTGTGCCAGAACTACCATTTACCAGTGGCAAAGAACTGGTGGGATCATAAGCCCGAAAAAGTGGTCAAAAATGAGCAAGCAAAACTACTGTGGGACTTCCGACTTCAGACTGACCGAATTCTAAAGCATAACACAACAGACATTGTGATTGTGGAGAAAAAGAAAGTATGGATCATCGACATCGCAATCCCAGGACACAGCAGAATTGAGGAGAAGCAGCTAGAGAAATTAGTGAAATACGAATATCTAAAAATCGAGCTGCAACGACTCTGGCATAAGCCAGTGAAAGTGGTCCCAGTGGTACTTGGCACGCTGGGCGCAGTATCAAAGGATCTCAGCGGACATTTGAAAACCATCGGAATTGACAAAATCTCCATCTGTCAATTGCAAAAGGCCGCTTTACTGGGATCGGCAAACATAATTCGCCGTTACATCCCGCAGTCCTAGGTGCTTGGGAAGTGCCCGACTGGTGATGAAATACGAAATCCAGCATAGTGATCTCGTTTGCTCTGTTGTACTGACATAATAATAATAATAATAATAATAATAATAATAATAATAATAATAATAATTTATTAGATTTGTATGCCACCCCTCTCCGAGTCATTGAGGCCTCTTGGAGGTTTTTCTGTGTCTTCAGGCTTTGCACCACTCAACGGCTCTCTGAACAGATGCTAATGAGCAGCTGTCTGCATGGAGTATAAATCCTTCCCTTCCTCACCATTCAGTCAGAACAGAGGAAGCTTCTGGGATGATTAGGGAAAAGTCTTCAAAGGAAAAAAAACCAAGAAAGTCCAGCTGCCTCTTGCAAAAAGAACCTTTGGGACATTTGAAGGATGGTTTTCAGGAATTGAGTCTGTCTTTTCCTTCACACAAACACACACACAAACACACAACTGCGAAGTGGTAAGGCCTGGAGCTGGCCAGCCACTCGGGTTAATGTGCAACGGGAGAGATGCCATGCTACAAGAAGCAGGCTGGGCACCCGTGGCTTTGCACCTTAATGGAGCCATCTCCCATCTGATCATTGACAGGAGGTGTCCTTGATGAGCGGCTCCTGGGTCGACATTAGCCTCGGTTGGATGGCCTCAGGGGTGCCACCAGAGGCTTCGCAGCTGCTTCCGTTCACTCAGTGCTCAGCCTCTTTGCAGCTAGGCCCTCTTTGTTTGGGGCGAGGCAGGAGAACAAGTTGGACTTGTGGGAAAGGGAGGTTCCCTTGTTTTATGTTTAAAAATCTTTATTTATTCAATTTTTCATCTTTAAAAACATCACAATAATTTTACACAGATCAATACTGATCTCTTGTAGAGTAGAGTAGAGTAGAACAGAAACGTTACAGAAATGAACAGAATAGAATAGAACAGAATTCTTGATTGGCCAAGTGTGATTGGACACACAAGGGATTTGTCTTTGGTGCAGATGCTCTCAGTGGACATAAAAGAAAAAGAGACATTGGTCAAGAATCATGTCATACAACACTTAATGATTGTAAGTCTAGTTGCGTAGGGGATTCTGTTGTGAGTGGAGGAGTGGGGGGTCTTCGAGTAAAACACTCTAGAAAAAGTCCAGAGATACTTTAATAGCAGAGCCCTCCACTCCTCTGTCCCGTCTCCTCACCCTCTCTGGAGTTGAAAGACAACACACGATTCTTACTCCAAAGTCTCTTACTCTGAACTGGACACTAAACAACTACATTTTGAGAGTTCCAGCTTGTTTAACAAAAATATCAGGAAATTGGGAATGGGCCAGGATGGGGCCCCAAGGACATTCGGAGAAGCTGAAGTGTGAAGTATATAAACAAAGCCACAGTTCCTCTGGGTGAGTAAACACATGTCAAGAGGCAAACAGGGTGTAGTATCTTACAAAGAGCTTGGCAAATATTCCACCCAGAGGATCCTAAAATAAGCCGCACAAAGAGCCTGCGCTGGGCCCATCCAAGCTGACCTTCAACCCAGGTCGATGGTGCCATGGAAACACTCAGCTGCAGCACCTGGGCGGAAGGCTTTGCCCTTGACCCTTGTCCCACTGCCCTGAGAGGACAAGAAGGGTATTTATTTATTTATCTACTCCAACCTCCTGCTGGTGCAAGAGACCCTATACCAGTGATGGCGAACCTTAGAACATAAGAACCTAAGAACCTAAGCAGAGCCCTGCTGAATGGGGCCAAAGCCCACCGAGTCCAGCATTCTGGGTCCCACAGTGGCCCCCCAATTGTCCATGGGGATCTTGAGCAGAAAGAGAGGACAGAACCCTCCCTTTCCCCTGACCCCCAACAAATGGTACCCAAGGGAATCCTGCCTGCCTCAACCCACATAGAGGCGGCACATGGACATCCATTTCAATAACCACCAATACACTTGGCATCCATGAATCTGTCTCATCCTGCCTTGAAGCCCTCCAGGCTGACAGCTGTCACGACCTCTTCTGGAAGGGAATCCCATCAACCCAGGACCCTCTGGGTGGAGAAATATTTCCCTTGATTTGTCCTCACTTTCTCACCTGTGAGCTTTAGGGAGGGGCCCCTCGTTCTAGGATTGTGGGATAGAGAAAAGGATTATTCTCCGTCCACCTTTTCTGCCCCATGCAGGATTTTATTCCCTTCGATCAAGTCCCCCCTTCAATGCCCTCTTTCAAGGCTGGAGAGACCAAGGCGTTGCAACCCGGTTTCATGAGGGAGGGGCTCTTGTTGCCCTTTTTTGCACCTTTTCCGGTTCCATTCTATCCTCCTTGAGATGCAGTGACCAGAACTGTACACAGGACTCCAAGTGTGGTCTCACCACCAACCTTTTTTCCCTCAGGTGCTGAAAGAGCATGTGTGTGCACTATTGCGCATTCGCGAGTGCCCACACCCATAATTCAATGCCTGAGGAGGGTGAAAACAGCTTCCTCTGCCCCTTGGAGGTCCTCTCACACCGGAAATGGCCTATTTCTCAACTTCTGGTGAGCCCAGTAGGCTCGTGTTTCGCCCTCCCCAGGCTCCAAAGGCTTCCCTGGAGCCAGGGGAGGGTAAAATTGCCCTCCCCATCCCCCTGAGGTCTCTAGAAGCCAAAAATGCCCTCCCGGAGCCTCTGTGCGAGCCAAAAACCAGCTGCCCAGCACACACATACACATTGGAGCTGAGCTGGGGCAACGGCTCATGTGCCAGCAGATATGGCTCCACGTGCCACCTGTGGCCCCCGTGCCATAGGTTCGCCATCACTGCCCTATACCATGCCAGACACAGGGCAGGCAGTCTCCTCTTGAAGTTCTCCAGGGTCGGGGAGTTCACAACCTCCGCAGGCAACTTCTCTTCCACTGGTCGATCGCTCTCATGGTCAGAAAGTTCCTCCTTATTTCCAGGCTGAATCTCTCCTGGGTCAGCTTCAGGGGTGGGCAGCAGGCACGATGGGGTGGAACGCAGTTCCACTGGCAGAAATGAAGATGCGTGCGTAGCTCCAGCTGATTGGCGGCTGTCACTTCCTGGATTACTGGTCTTGGCTCGGCTCTCCTTTTTTCCCCCTGCTGTTGCTGCTGCTGAGTCTGGGCTCCTTGCTTTTCCCCTCTTTCCTCCTTCCTGGCCTCGGACGAGCTTCCCTCTCTGCTGCCCAGCTCCCCTCCAGCCTCACGCGGCCCCCTCCCGCCTGAGGTGCGGGCAGAAAGGCCTGGGTGGAAGCGGTGCTGGTAGTATTTAGGCTTCTGGCAGCACCCATTCGCCCAGCTACCCAGCCTGAGGTGGGGGGGGTGACCCAGAAAGGTGAACGTGGGAAATGCGAAGCAAATTGTCACCCAACGAGAGACATTGGTGAGGTTGGAAGTCGAGGACTTCACAGTTTACTTGATCGTTCAAGCCACTCCCACCTGGTCACATGGCCAGCAAGCCACTCCTACCCAGTCACATGATCATTAAGCCACACCCACAAATAAGCCACACCCACAGTGTGGCAGTAAAAATTTTGGCTGCCCATTACCGGTCAGTTTCCATCCATTGCTCCTGGTCTGGCCCTCTGGTGCTTTCGAAAACAGCCTGACTCGCTCCTGTACATGGCAACCAGTGAAGGGCTTTTTCCTCCCGTTATGGGATCCGTGGCCGATCCCCGACAGGAATGCGCGCACCCCTGTGCAAGATTTTGCTTCTGTGCATGCGCTCCAAGCAAAATCTCGCGCGAAGATTATTATTATTTATTAGATTTGTATGCCGCCCCTCTCCGTAGACTCCGATGAGATTTTGGCAATTCCCCCCCTCCTTTTTGCTTCTGTGCCTGCATAGAAAATGTAATTATAGATAAGATGTATAATTGTGTGGAAATGGATAGACTGATGATGCACATCAAAGGACTAGACAACTCAGAATATTAGGATACGGGAACGGTAGAATTGGATGGAAAATAATTTTTTTTAAAAACTGTGATACGATGTGAGAACTATGTAAACGTGAATAATCTGTGCAAACCATGTAAAGTTAAAGATCGATGGTAAATCATTGAACAGATAAAAGAGGTTGTTTTTGATCTGTGCCAACATTATTGTGACGTTTCTTTTTCAAACTTGAAAAAAATGAATAAATTAAGCTTTAAATAAAATAAGTCTAAAGGAAGGAAGGAAGGTAGGTAGGAAGGAAGGAAGGAAGAAAGGAAGGGAGGAAGGAAGAAAGAAAGAAAGGAAGGAGGAAGGAAGGAAGGTAGGAAGGAAGGAAGGAAGGGAGGAAGGAAGGAAGGGAGGAAAGAAGGAAGGAAGGAAGGAAGGAAGGAAGGAAAAAAGAATGAATGAATGAATGAAAGAATGAAGAAAGAGAGAAAGAAAGAAAGAAAGTCCACTGATCTTAAGAGTTGCCAAGGTTGGAAAATCCTAACCTATTCCTGACCCACATTCCCCCCCTCTCTTCCTGTTTCCCACACCCATTACGTCTTCTCTCCCAGCCAACCTCTACTCCACTTCTACTCCAGTTGGCAAGGGCTCTCAGAAAACTCTCCAGCTAGGACGGATCTGAGAACAAGGAGCTGGTAGCTGCAACACGTTTACTCATCCTCCTTCTTGGCAGCTCTCCACCCTGCTCAGTTGGGCTACTACAGCCCCTGTCCACTTCCCCCACTTTCCTCCGGACAGCTACAAGGGGCCAGATACGTCAGTCTCCCCCACCTGGCAGGTGTCTCTGGCTGTTCACCAGGGGTGTCCTCTCTCTCCCCCTCCCTCTGAAAAGGGCTTGTCAATCAATTGGGCCCCGTACAAAGGCCCGGACCCACTCAACCACATCAACAAATATCACACTTCGCTGGAGAATAACAGTCTCCGCTGGGTGGAAATCAGGATCTGTACGGGATGGAAATTGGCACCGGTCACTGGCGAATGGGGAAATGGCCTTGCGACATTCAGCCAGAGTCACGTGGGGGGGGGGGGTGAGGTGATGTTGGGGGAGGGTCCTCAGCTGTGCAACAGAAGAGCTGCCACCCAAATCCCAGGAAGGTCCTTGCTGGAAATCGGTTGGGTCCATCTAAGGATCTAGAAAGAGGGCAGAGAAGAGCAACCAAGAGGATGAGGGGGCTGGAGGCTAAAACACATAAAGGACGGTTGCAGGAACTGGGCATGGATAGTCCAGGGGTTGGCAAAGTTGTCTCTTCCATGACATGTGGATTTCCTGAGGGGATAGAGGGGGAAACTTATCAAATTTGCAGATGACACCAAACTGGCAGGAATGGCCAACACTCCAGAAGACAGGTGCAAAAATACAGGAGGATCTTGATAGACTTGAACATTAGCCGCTATCTAACAAAATGAAATTCAAGGGTGAAAAAAAATTCTACATTTAGGCAAGAAAAACAAAACGCACAGGTGCAGTATAGGTGGTACCTTGCTCAACAATAGTAACTATGAGAGGGACCTTGGAGTCCTAGTGGACAACCATTCAATATGAGCCAGCTGTGTGCAGCAGCTGCCAAAAAAGCCAACATCAACAGAGGGAGAGGATCAAGATCACACGAATGGTTCATACCACTTTACAAGGCCTTGGTAAGGTCACACTTGGAATATTTGCATTCAGTTTTGGTCACCATGATGCAAAAAGGATGTTGAGAGTCTAGAAAGTGCAGAGAAGAGCCACAAAGAGGATCAGGGGACTGGAGGTTAAAACCTATGAAGAACAGTTGCAGGAACTGGGCAAGGCTAGTTTAATAAAAAGAAGGACCAGGGGAGACAGGATAGCAGCCTTCCAGTATCTCAGGGGTTGCCACAAAGAAGGAGTCAATCTATCCTCCAAAGCACCTGAGGGTAGAACAAGAAGCAATGGGTGGGAACTAAACAAGGAGAGAAACAACTTAGAACTAAGGAGAAATTTCCTGACAGTGAGAACAATTAACCAGTGGAACTACTTGCCTCCAGATGTTGTGAATGCTTCAACACTGGAAGTTTTAAAGAAAATGTGGATAATCATTTGAAGTGGTATAGGGTTTCCTGCCTAAGCAGGAGGTTGGACTAGAGGACTTCCAAAGTCCCTTCCAACTCTGTTGTCCTGTTCCTCTCTGGCTTGGCCAGCTCACCTCTGGGTGGACTTTGCTCAGGAAAACCTCTCAGGTCCATTGGAGTCTTATGAGAAGGGAGGGAGCAAGGGAGGAAAATTAAAATAAGAAAAATAAGAAGAGAAAAAAGAGGAAAGAAAGAGGAAGGAAGAAAGAAGGATGAAAAAAGAAAGAAAGAAAGAAAAGAGGGAAGGAAGGCAGGAAGGAAAAAGAAAAATAAGAGAAAAAATAGGAAAGAAAGAAAGAGAAGGAAGGAAAGAATTAAATAGATGGATGGAAACTAATCCAGGAGAGAAGCCACCTAGAAAGAAGGAGAAATGTCCTGACAGTGAGAACCATTAATCAGTGGAACTGCTTGCCACAAGACGTTGTGGCTGCTCCAACCCTGGAGGTTTTCCATTTATCTTGGATGGCATATAAGGTGTCCTACATATAAGAGGGGGTTGGACTAGAAGACCTCCAAGGTCCCTTCCAACTCACATTCTGTTATTCTTGCCATGTTTTAGATGAGGTGGGGCAGCCTATTTTGATAAAACTTCACAAATAAAATAAATATTGGGGATTTGAACCACTCAGCGAGCTCCCGTCTGAGACTGAATTCTCTCCACCCCTCTGCAAAAAAATAAAAATAAATCTCATTTCCCCTCCCCTGGGAAGGAGCCCTGGAGTTGCCCGAAACAGCCCCCCACCCCGAGTGAGCCCGTTTTCTCTTTTTGCCCGTTGCCTGCAAAGGAGGAGAAACTAATGGTTGGGTCAAAAGGAAGCCGACACAAAGGAAACTCCACAAGGAAATATCCACTGGGTTTGTGAGCTTGAGACAGGCATGTTGGGACCTGCAACAGGTGCAGGGCAGACGGGAGAAAACGTTGGACAACCACTTGTCTGAAATGGTAACTGGCCTCCTGCTTGAGTGGGTGGTTGGACTAGAAGACCTCTGAGGTCCCTTGCAATCCAGTGATTCTAGAAGGGAGGGAGGGAGGGAGGGAGGAACGAAGGAATGAAGGAAGGAAAGGAAGAAGGGAGGCAAGAAGAAAAGAAGGGAGGGAGGTGGAAAGGAAGGAAGGAAGGAACGAGGAAGGAAGGAAAGGAAGGAGGGAGGCAAGAAGAAAAGAAGAGTGGGAGGGAGGTGGAGAGGAAGGAAGGAAAGAAAGAAAGAAGGAAGGAAGGAAGGAAGGAAGGAGAGGGAGGGTGAACGGAAAGGATGAAGGAAGAAAGGAAAGAAAGAAAGGATGGAGGCAAGAAGAAAATAAGGGAGGGAGGTGGAAAGAAAGGAAGAGAAGGAAAGGAAGGAACGAAGGAATAAAGGAAGAAATGAGGAAGGAAGGAAGGAAGGAAAGGAAGGAGGGAGGGAGGGAGGCAAGAAGAGAAGAAGAGTCGGAGGGAGGTGGAAAGGAAGGAAGGAAAGAAAGAAGGAATGAAGGAGAGGGGGGAGGGTGAACGGAAGGGATGAAGGAAGAAAGGAAAGAAAGAAAGGATGGAGGCAAGAAGAAAAGAAGGGAGGGAGGGAAGGAGGTGGAAAGGAAGGAAGGAAGAAAAGGAAGGAACGGAGGAAATAAGGAGGAAACGAAGGAAAGGAAGGAGGGAGAGAAGAAGAAGGGAGGGAGGTGGCAAGGAAGGAAGGAAGGATGGAAGGAAGGAAGGAAGGACGTAATTAGATAGATGTATGGGAACTAATCCAGGAGAAAAGAAAACTAGAACTAAGAAGAAATTTCCCAACAGCTAGAACAATTAATCAGCGGAACGACTTGCCACCAGAGGCTGTGGGTGCCCCTCCATCACTGGACATTTTTCAGAGCTTAGACAGGCATTTGTCTGGAGCCATAAGGCCTCCTGCTTGAGCAGGGGGGTGGGCTAGAAGACCTCTTCTAGTCCCTTCCAGCTCAGCTATTCTGATATTCTCTCCGTTCAGCTGTTGGCAGGGTGAGCCTGTGAGCCCTGTGGCCGCTCTGCCAAGCGAAGGGCCGGGCACAGCCTTGCCATGGGCCGCGTGCCAGGGGGAACTCAATTATCCTTGTCATCTCAAATGATACTTTCTACACACCACGAATCCCAACACAATCAGGTGCGCTGTTGAGAAATGGGCAACGGGTGATGGAAAGGTTGGGCAGAGAAAGTG
The DNA here is from genome assembly GCF_031021105.1 of Erythrolamprus reginae. NCBI lineage: Eukaryota > Metazoa > Chordata > Lepidosauria > Squamata > Dipsadidae > Erythrolamprus > Erythrolamprus reginae. The sequence continues at coordinate 117,954,417 of NC_091954.1, read as the reverse complement.
TAGTGAGAACACAATGCCCACTGGTGCCCAGGTCAAGGTGGGCAGCTGAGGAAGGAGTGGACGGGCCCTTTTGCTTCCACGCTGGAGAAGAGATTGATGCCAAGGAAGGTGCCAGCCCCAGATGGGTGAGGGATCCAGGGGGTAACGGGATGGGGGCAACGTGAATTGCAAATAGATGTACAAGAGATAAGAACCTAAGAACCTAAGAGGAGCCCTGCTGAATCAGGCCAAAGCTCCTCGAGTCCAGCATTCTGTGTCCCCCAGTGGCCCCCCAATTGTCCATGGGGATCTTGAGCAGAAAGAGAAGGCAAGACCCTCCTTTTCCCTTGACCCCCAACAACCGGTACTCAAGGGAACCCTGCCTGCCTCACCCAACATAGAGGCGGCTTTTGGAAGAAAGGAGGGAGGGAGAGAAAGAAGAAAAGAGGGAGGAAAGGAAGGAGGGAGGGAGAGAAGGTGGGAAGGAAGAATCTAAGAACCTAAGAGGATCCCTGCTGAATGGGGCCAAAGCCCATTGAGTCCAGCATTCTGTGTCACACAATGGCCTCCCAATTGTCCATAGGGATCTTGACCAGAAAGAGCATGGACATCTGTTTCAATAACCACCTATGACACACTTGGCCTCCATGAATCTGTCTCATCCTGCCTTGAAGCTCTCCAGGCTGACAGCTGTCACAACCTCTTCTGGAAGGGAATCCCATCAACCCAGGACCCTCTGGGTGGAGAAATATCTCCCTTGATTTGTCCTCCCTTTCTCACCTGTGAGCTTTAGGGAGGGGCCCCTCGTCCTAGTATTGTGGGATAGAGAAAAGGGTTTTTCTTTATCCACCTTTTCTATCCGTGGCAGGATTTTATTCCCTTCGATCAAGTCCCCCCTTCAATGCCGTCTTTCAAGGCTGGAGAGACCGAGGTGTTGCAACCAGGCTTCATAACCATTTCCTTGATCATTCTTGTTGAAGAATATAGTGGAGAATATAAGGAAAATTAAGAATACAAGGGTTAGAGAAACGAGGAGAAAAAATGTACATGAGTGGAATGCTACACCTGCTTGACTTGCGTATATTTATCGAAATGTTAAGGCCAGGCGACGGGGGTGTCCGTGCACATGTTTGGGGAATGTTTGGGAGTGCAGACATTCTGGAAAAAGGAGTAAGAGGAAATTAATAGGATGTTAAACATAAAATGGGTGATTACAAAGGAGGCGGCAGTATTAGCAATAGGGATATGGGTGAATTCAGAGAAATTAAAGAAGCAGCTACAGAAAGTGCCCAAACGGTCATAGTTTTAGATTGGAAGGATGTAACAAAACGGACAATACAAAATTGGTACCAGTACATGATGGAACACATTCAGTTTGAAATTATGGATACAAAGATGAATATGATTTGTTCTGTCTGGGTGCCCCCAGACTTCAACACCAACTGGAAAAAGCAGCCAGACACGCTGGTAAAAGCAAAAGCACTTTATAGTTTGAAAAATAAACACAGAGAAAAACCTGTTCTTCCCAACAGGCAGGCTATGAGACTTCACAGTAAAGTCCTGACGGACAGACAATACAGCAGACTTCTTGGTGGCACACACACCACTGTAGAGAGTAAGCCCCCACGCCTTTCCCCCCAAGGTTTCAGCCTTCAAGGCCACAAGCCAGAATCAGAGACGCCAAAGATCACAGCCAGGTCCCAGGACTCCCAAAGATAATACTCCACAATACAGGAAGGGTGGGTCTGCCTTTTCAGCCTTTCTGGGGAGAACCACACCCAAACCCAGCTGTTACCTATTTAGGACTGGAAGTACCTGGCTAATTGTCCCCTTCGTTGTTCTGCTCTTCTCTGCCTGTGATCGATGATGGCTTGAGCATTTTCATCTAAGGACTCCAGGCTGCTTGCTGGGGAGAGCTCCACCCCGGGGGACTCTGGCTGTTCTCCCTCTCCCTCGGCCTGATATTCCTCCTCCCCTTCTGCCTGGGCCTCCTCCTCCTCCTCCTCTTCCTCATCCTCCCCCTCTGAGCAGGGAGCCGGCAGAGGTTCAGCCGTTCCCTGAGGAGCCTCAGACGGAATCACAACAATGATCAATGAAAATAAAGTGAAAGAACCGATGGGAAGATGGGAGAGGGTCAGAGGTTATAGGGTCAGTAGAATTCGAGATCAAGATATAAAGAATAACCTGGAATCACTCTATAATTTGTATATAAGGTAATGTTCTTGGTTTAAAATAATACACTGCTCAAAAATAAATAAATAAAGGGAACATTTAAACAACACAATATAACTCCAAGTGAATAAAACTTCGGTGAAATCAAACTGTCCACTTAGGAAGCAACACCGATTGACCATCAATTTCAAATGTTGTCAGCACATTCAGCTTTGCACAGAACAATGGGAATATTTCATTCATTCCGATCTAGGATGGGTTCTTTGAGGGTTCCCTTTATTTTTTGAGCATTGTGTAAATCAGTACACCCTCATGTCTTTTATGTAGTGTGTACCTGTTGTTATTAAAAATTAATAATTTTTTTTAAAGAAAAAGGAAGACGCCACCCCCGAGCTGGGAGGTTTTGTTGGCTGAGCGCCATCCGTCCACCCCCCACGGACCCATCACTCCCCACCTTCTCCAGGTTGGGTTGAGTCCCACCTTGGAAGAGTCCCAGATGTTCCACAGCCACTCACAATGCTCACCCTCCTCTCCAAAGTTGGAGGTCAGGCTGGCCCGAGCCAGGGGGTTAATTGTTCCTCTCCTCCTGCCTTCCAACGGGTAGTAGGGAGGTAGGAGACCTGGAAGAGGCCTTGAGCATTCAATCGTTCATCTCTGTCAGAGGCAGGTAACAAAAGAAGCGGAGGGACTGACATAATGAGCGACCAGGAAAGAAAAGAAAATACTTGGGGTTTGGTGCAGGAGGTGTCCTCGGAGCACGCCGAAGACGGATGGACACATTCAGATGGAGGAAGAATGGAAGGGCCCCTTTGCCAACCCAGGGCATCAATCTTGCTCATTCTTCGCTGCTCCTGTTTGCTCGGTTCCTCCTCCGACCTCTTCTGCGGGGGCCAACAACTTCTGCACGTCCACAATGTGGAAAGGATGCCTCCAGAAGGACCTGCGGAATGCTATTGTCCAGCTTTGGAAGTCCACTTTTGGCCAGGGAGAATCCAGTCCTCCAGATCTGCAGCTGCCAAAAAAAGCCAACACAGTTCTAGGCTGCATGAACAGAGGGAGAGAATCGAGATCACGTGAAGGGTTCATACCACTTTATAAGGCCTTGGTAAGGCCACACTTGGAATACAGCATCCAGTTTTGGTCACCACGATGCAAAAAGGATGTTGAGACTCTAGAAAGAGTGCAGAGAAGAGCCACAAAGATGATCAGGGGACTGGAGGCTAAAACATATGAAGAAGGGTTGCAGGAACTGGGCCTGGGTAGTTTGATGAAAAGAAGGACCAGGGGAGACACAAGAGCAGCCTTCCAGTATCTCAGGGGTGGCCCCAAAGAAGAGGGAGTCAAGCTCTCCTCCAAAGCACCTGAGGGTAGAACAAGAAGCAATGGGTGGAAACTAAACAAGGAGAGAAGCAACTTAGAACTAAGGAGAAATTTCCTGACAATTAGAACAATTGATCAATGGAACAGCTTGCCTCTAGAAGTTGTGAATGTCCCAACACTGGATGTTTTTAAGAAGATGTTGGATAACCATCTGTCTGAAGGGGTGTAGGGTTTCCTGCCTAAGCAGGGGGTTGGACTAGAAGACCTCCAAGATCCCTTCCAACTCTGTTATTCTGCCATTGTTATCCTGAGGGACTGCCCAAAAGAAGAGGGAGTCCAGTTATTCTGCAAAGCACCTGAGAGTAGAACAAGAAGCAATGGGTGGAAACTTATCAAGGAGAGAAACAACTTAGAACCAAGGAGGAATTTTCTAACAATTAAGATAGTTAATCCATGGAACAGCCAGAAGCTGTGAATGCTCCAACACTGGAAGTTTTAAAGAAAATGTTGGATAACCACCTGTCTGAAGTGGTGTAGGGTTTCCTGCCTAAGCAGGGGACTGGACTAGAAGACCTCCAAGGTCCCTTCCAACTCTATTATTCTATTTCTTGACCTGGAGTCTCCTCACCTCCAATGAGGTTTTCTGCCTTGCCTTCCTACAGTCTCTCATGGAGGGCTGTTCATGTCGGGCAACTTTAAGACCTCTGGACTTCAACTCCCAGAATACTTCCAAGGTCCCTGGCAGCTGATTCACAGTTATGCCGATTGCAGAGTCCCAGGGTCACGTGATCCCCTCTTGTGACCAAGTCCATGATTGTTAAGCCAGATTCACTTAACGTAATTGAACAACTTCAGGGATTCACTTAGGGGCGGTTGCAAGAAAGGCCATAAAAACAGGAGAAGAGTTGCTTAAAACATGTCTTGCTTAGCCACCGAATTGCTAGGCTGGATTCTGGTCGTGAGTCAAGGACTATCTCTCCTGAGTGAAGATGAAATAATTAACTTAATTAATGGTAATCAATAAACTACTGGAATACGCAGAAATAAGCAAACCTACCTTAGAATTGCGAAAGGAGCAAAGGAAAGAAATCAAGATTATATGGGAGAAACTTTACACATGGCTTGAAAAGAGAAATTTTTTATAAACTTATAAACAATAAAATTGTGATGAGATATTTCATAAAAGGTTGTAACTCTGAATTTATAATTGTGATACTAAGAAAAAAGGAAACATTTATCTACACACGTGCAAACTGTATATTTATATAAACAATTACAAAAAATATTATACTGATGTCAAAGAAGCAAATATTAGAGAATAGTAAATAATACTGTTAGACGCTTTTTAAAAAACGTTATTTGTATTATCTGTATTGTATTGTATCAGGGGTTTTTCCCTTTTCTTCCTTCTGTTAAACATATTTATCTTATTGCTTGTTGTTTTTATATTTGTCTGTAAAACTTTTGATAATCCAAAATAATTTTTTTTTTAAAGAAATAATTAACTTTGCCCATCGTCACCAGGTCCAATAGGGACCTCATGCGGTGATGGTTAATCTTTGTCTTCTTGTGTGCTGAACACGGTGTGCGTGCCAGCAATGCAATGCGGGGGGCCATGTGCATGCGTGCACGAACTCCTCTGCTCCCCCCGCCCCCTGTCCATGCATGCATGACCCCCCCTCGCACATGTACCTTGCAATGGTATGTGTGGATGTATGTGTGTTTAGAAAATGGGGTTTTTAAAATGTTTTTTAGTAGAAATTTAGATTTGTTATAAATTGTTTTTCACTTTGTTGTGAGCCGCCCCGAGTCTGCGGAGAGGGGCGGCATACAAATATAAATAAATAAAAATAAATAAATAAATAAATAAATGTTCACATGTGTCCCACAAGGGCCCCGTTCCCCCCCCCATCCCCAAAATCAGCTGGCTAGTGGGAGGCCCATGTGAACACATGTGCAGTGGAGATGAGCTGGGCGATGGCTCATGTGTGCCAGATGTGGCAGGCCATGCCAGAGGTTCACCCTCATATGGCAGACGCAGCCTGGTAGATTTTGAGAATGATTCTGCTTTCCTTTGAGTGGTTTCCTTGTAGATGTTTTGTGACCCACTGATAATAATAATAATAGTAAGAATAATAAGTGACAACAACAACAACAACAACAACAACAGAGTTGGAAGGGACCTTGGAGGTCTTCTATTCCAGCCCCCTATTTAGGCAGGAAACCCTGCACCACTTCAGACAGATGGTTATCCAACATCTTATTTAAAACTTCCAGTGTTCGGGTATCCACAACTTCTGGTGGCAAACTGTTCCACTGATTAATTGTTCTCACTGTCAGGAAATTCCTCCTTAGTTCTAAGTTGCTTCTCTCCTTGTTTAGTTTCCACCCATTGCTTCTTCTTCTACCCTCAGGTGCTTTGGAGAATAGCCTGACTCCCTCTTCTTTGTGGCAACCCCTGAGATGTTGGAGATCATCCAGCAGTGATGAGATTCTCTAGTTGGGTCACGAAACGTCAGAGGTCAACCAGGACTCTGCATTTCTATCCTGACCTGCAAATATTCTCTTATCTTGGAGAATTGGACCTTTGGCTGCTGGGCGAAGTCACCACCTGTCAGGCCCCAGCCTTTTGCACCTGCTTGTAGCCGGATCCGTCTTTTAGCAAATTGCGCAATCCGGCCCCTGTGAACCAGAAACCTGGGTAGATCACAGCTAAATGGAGCAAAAAGCCTTTTGGCAAGGCCACACTTCTATTCTCCTGCAAAAGATTCCTCTGCTTCTTCTTCTTCTGTTTTCTCCCTTGCAGAATCAATCATCCAGCCTGGCGCTGGGAGAAACGGAGCTGGCAAGAGACCATGAAGACGCCTTTTGCAAAAAATCAGACCGTAAAAAAACCACTTACACAATCGGAGCGAAACACAAACAGGAGTGGGCCGGGAGACTGTTTGCCTTCGACTTAAGGCTCCTTTTGAGCCGCTGCTCCAGGACGGGCTCAGCTTACAGAAATCACCACGGGCTGCTAATGGCCCCCTTTGTGGTGCCGCTGGGTTTTGCCAGCTGGGTTTGGCACCCTGGGGGTGAACAAAGGCAGGCCAAGGAGTGCCCCATTCGCCGGCCTCGGAGCACGGAGCACGGAGCACTTCCTCCACAAACGGCCGCCCGAAGTGGCAGGACCGTCACGCACTCCCCACCACCACCTTGTATCCCGAGAAGAAGGAGAAGTGGGCTAATTTTACGGGGGTTAGTACACAAAATATACCAGTGGTCAAAGCAATGGAAACTGCAGTTTAATGTTTCCAAATGTAAAATAATGCACTTGGGCGAAAGGAACCCTCCATCTGAGTCTTGTATTTTCAGTTCTGTGTTAGCAAAAACTCCAGAACAGAAGGATTGAGGGGTCGTGATTTCTGACAGTCTCCAAATGGGTGAACAGTAGGGAAAGCGAGTAGGATGTTTGGCTGCATAGCTAGAGGTAGAACAAGGGAGATTGTGATCCTGCTGTATAGAGCGCTGGTGAGACCCCATTTGGAATAATACTGTGTCCACTTCTGGAAACCTCACCTACAAAAAGAGATAGATCAAATTGAACGGGTCCAAAGATGGGCTACAAGAATGGTGGAAGGTCTTAAGCATAAAACGTATCAGGAAAGACTTCATGGACTCAATCTGTATAGTCTGGAGGACAGAAAGGAAAGGGGGGACATGATCGAAACATTTAAATATGTTAAAGGGTTAAATAAGGTTCAGGAGGGAAGTGTTTTTCATAGGAAAGTGAACCCAAGAACAAGGGGGCACAATCTGAGGTGAGTTGGGGGAAAGATCAGAAGCAATGGGATAAAATATTATTTTACTGAAAGAGGAGTAGATGCTTGGAATAAAATTCCAGCAGACGTGGTAGATAAATCCACAGCAACTGAATTTAAATCTGCCTGGGATAAACATAGATCCATCCGAAGATAAAATACAGGAAAGAGTATAAGGGCAGATGAGATGGCAGGAGGTCTTTTTCTGCTGTCAATCTTCTATGTTTCCACTAACATCAATAAGAATAGTAATGGCACAGCACTAGAAACAGAGTAAAATACCAAGTGACAAAGTTTTTATTAGAAAAGTATTAGAATGTGTGGAACTGGATAAATTAACATATGAATTAAAAAATAAAGAAAATACAGATTTTTTTTTAAAAAAATCTGTTATTGAATTTTCGAAACATAAAGAGTAAACAAACACAAAATTTACAGAAACTTGTGCATTTTGAAATAAAGTTATTTTTATATTGCCTTTTCTACATTGTCCTCTTTTATTTTGTGTGGTTATTTTATTTCCCTTTTTTTTCTCTATCCATTTGTATAATTTCCCCCATACAGTATAATATTCATTTCCCTGTTTATTCTGCAATTCCATCGTAATTTTATTCATTTTTGCACATTCTAGTATCTTTCTGACTATCATCTGTTCTGCTGGTATATTTTCTTTTTCCCAATTTTGTGCAAAACTCAATCTTGCTGCTGTAAGTACATGGATTATAAGGTATAAATTTGCCTTTTTATGATGCCCACTGAGTAGGTCTAGTAGGGATGTTTCCGGTTTTAGTTCTAGTTCGTAATTTAGAATTTCTTTCAACCAATTTCTAATCAAGGTCCAGAATTTGACTGAAGATACAGAATTTTACGAAAGTTGGAATGTGTTTTACAATTGGATAGAGGAAAAAACGGGGGGGGGGGAGAAGAAAGAAATCAGGAAGAATAGAGGGAATGTAAAATGTATATAGTTAGAGATATAGATATAGTCATAGATATAGAAAAGAATTAATGTGATAAGATAAATAGAGTATAAGTGAAGATATAATAATATCAGAATTATTGTATACAATGAAATGTGATATTAATGGCAAAGTACCGGGAGACTGAAAACTAAAAACTATAGAAGAAATAGAGTTTAACTTGCTGGAAGTGATATGGAAATATAACACCAGCGCAGTTTACTGAAAAAGGAAGGGGTTTAGAAAAGGGTTTCTGGTTTTGCTTGTTTGTACGTTATGACTGTATAGGTTTGTTTGAGGTTTGTGCTTTAATGTTTTAAATGTACTTTTTAATGTTTATATTTAATAAAATAAATTTACGGGGGTCTGAGCTCGGACAAGGAGCCACGAATGGAAACTCATCCAGGAGAAAAGCCACATAGAACTAAGGAGGAATTTCCTGACCGTGAGAACAATTTAACCAGTGGAACAACTTGCCACTAGAAGTTCTATGTGCTCCATCACTGGAGGGTTTTTTTTTTTAGGAAGGGATTGGACTGCCATTTCTCTGAAATGGAATGGAGCAGAAGACCTTACAGAATTGGAAGGGACCTTGGAGGTCATCTAGTCCAACCCCCCCTCCCGCCGCCCAAGCTGGAGACCCTACACCAATTCTAACAGAGGGCAGCCCAGTCCCTTGTTGAAAGCCTCCAGGGATGAAGTTCCCATAACTTCTGAAGTTCTGTTCCATTGAATATACAATAGCAGAGTTGGAAGGGACATTGGAGGTCATCTAGTCCAACCCCCTTCCCAAGCAGGAAGAGACCACACCATTTCTGACCAATGGCAGTCCAGTCTCTTCTTGAAAGCCTCCAGTAATGACACAATGTCCGAAGTCAAATTTGGTTCTATGGGTGGATTGTTCTCACTGTCAGAAAATTCCTCCTTATTTCCAGGTTGAATCTCTCCTTGGTCAGCTTCCATCCGTTATTCCTTGTCTGGCCTTCTGGTGCTTTGGAAAATAGCCTGACCCCCTTTCTCCTCTCTGGGGCAGCCCCTCAAGTATTGGAAGACGGCTACCTTGTTTCAGCAACTGAGTAGTGGATGCCTGGAACTCACTACCTGACTCTTTAGTTTTGTCACCAAACCCCCAAAACTTTACTCCTAGACTCTCCACTGTTGACCTCACCTGAAGAGGTCAGTAAGGGGCGTGCATATCTCAAGACCTAAAATGGTCACCTAACATCAAAAACATCATCCAAAAAGCACCACAAAGAATGTTCTTTCTGCGCCAACTCAGGAAGCTCAAACTGCCCCAGGAGCTGCTGATCCAGTTCTACAGAGGAATCACTGAGTCTGTCATCTGCACCTCTATAACTGTCTGGTTCGGTTCTGCTACCCAACAAGACCGACACGGACTTCAGAGGAGAATCAGAACTGCAGAAAAAACTGCCTTCCATGGAGGACCTGTAGACTGCACGAATCAAAAAGAGGGCGGTGAAAATATTTACTGACCCCTCCCCTCACATCCTGGACACAAACTGTTTCAATTCCAACCCTCAAAACATCACTACAGAGCCCTGCACACCAAGACAACTAGGCACAAGGACAGTTTTTTCCCCAAATGCCATCACTCTGCTAAACAAATAATTCCCCCAACACTGTCAGACATTTATTAAATCTGAACTTCTATTTCTACTAGTTTTTCTCCTCATTCCTATCATCCTTTTCCTCCCACCTAGGACTGTAGGACTGTCACTTGTTCCTTGTATCCTAAGATTTTTATTAATATTGATTTTTTCCTCATTGCTTATTTGACCCCTATGACAATCATTAATTGTTGTCCCTCCTGATTCTTGACAAATGTATATTTTCTTTTATGTCCACTGAGAGCATCTGCACCAAAGACAAATTCCTTGTGTGTCCAATCACACTTGGTCAATAAAAACTTCTATTCCATTCTATTCTATTCTATAAGTGCACCAGCGTGCCTTCCGTCCCCTCTTCTAATGTTTCTCTCCTACTAGTACCCATCTCATGTATATAAACAGTGTTATATCTATGCATACTACCAATACTTGACCAAAATAAATAAATAAATAAACATTATCCTGGGACCTAGCAGAGGTAGCCAAATGTTCTTTTGTGGTGGGTCTCTTTCTTAGAGCCCAGTCAAGGGCGCCCTCTGGTGGAGAGATGCTCGCCTCCTTTCTTGTCCTTTTCTTCCCAAGCTCTAAACCAGGGGTCCTCAAACTTGGCAACTTTAAGACTTATGGGCTTCAACTCCCAGAATTCTCCAGCCAACTATGCTGGCTGGAGAATTCTGGGAGTTGAAGCCCACAAGTCTTAAAGTTGCCAAGTTTGAAGACCCCTGCTTTAAACCATTCGGTCACTTCCACTTCTTGAAACAGAAAGGCCCAATTCATGACAAGCAGGTGCCATTGCTCAATCGAGCATTGAGAGGGAAGGAAGACGTCCAAAGGGCAGGTAGCTTCGGTGGAGGAGCCCTTGGGCAGCCAAGAGCTGGAGAAGACATTGGCGCCTTCTGATGTGGGTCTATCGCTCTGTGAAGATTAGAACTTAACGGAACAGAGCTGGAAGGGACCTTGGAGGTCATCTAGTCCAACCTCCACCCAAGCAGGAGACCCTATGCTATTTCCGACAAATGGCCATCCAGTCTTCCCTTGAAAGTCTCAAGTGTTGGAGCTCCCACAACCTCCGCAGGCAACTTCTGTTCCACTAGTTGACCGCTCTCAGCGTCAGAAAATTCCTGTTTATTCCTAATTGAATCTCTCCTGGGTCAGCTTCCATCCATTGTTCCTTCTCTGGCCTTCTGGTGCCCCCACCCGTCTCTGGGGCAGCCCCTCAAGTATTGGAAGACCACTATCATGTCTCCCCTGGTCCTTCTCTTTGCTAGACTGACCATGCCCAGTTCCTGCAACCGCTCTTTGTGTGTTTTAGTTTCCAGTCTCCAAATCATCCTGGTTGCTCTCTTCTGCACTCTTTCTAGAGTCTCTTTCTTTCTTTCCTTCCTTCCATTTCTTTCTCTCTCTCTCTCTCTCTTTCTTTCTTCCCAGGTGGGTCAAATGAGGACCCAGATTGTTGGGAGCAAAATGCTGACTCTCTGTAAACCCCTTAGAAAGGACTAGAAAATCACTGTTGTGAGCCGCCCCGAGTTTCCGGAGAGGGGCGGCATATAAATCCAATAAATCTACAAAAAAAATCTACTAGGAAGTGGTGGTCTAGTCCAACCCCGTGCCCGGAGCACGAGGCCCCAGGGCAACTGAGGCACAGGAGCGGATTTCTTGTCTCCACTTCGTTCCTCTGCACGTTTCTTTCTTTCACAGCCAGCAAATTAATGTGATTGATTCCGCAGAGAATGGAGATCCCTATCGGTCCCAGCAGCCCTCCGCCCCCCACCCGGGACTCCAGGGGGGGGTGGAGGGCGTGGGAGGAGCGACCCCTCCCTCCGACCCAGCCCAACGCCCGGGGGGTCCATTCCGACGGCTGGTTTGTCTGCATTTCTCCCTTTGCATTGAATGGCCGGGGAAGGGAAATGTCCCCGCCGAGACAATGGACCCACGCGGGGGATCGGGGGGAAAGGGGCGGGGGGTGCGTGGGAGTCGCCCACCGGAGACCCGCCCTTTCTGGAGAAGCGCCCGGGGTCGGGGAGCGAGCCGGGGTTCAACCCGCGCTTGGCATCTGCTGCTCGGATCTTGCAAACGGGGGTGGGGGTCCCTGCGCGTCCGGAGGGTGGGAAGCATTGGGGGCGGGGCCCCTCTTTCCTGGTCTGGGAAGGAAGGAGAGAGATTTGAGGGTGTTTGTCCTGAAGAGGCAGCTTCCTGGCCCCTCCCCCAGCCCCCTGGCTTCCTGGGGGTCTTTTCAATCGAGCCCACGCAGAAAAGGGCACATAGAAAATAACGGGGCTGGAAGGGACCTTGGAGGTCATCTAGTCCAACCCCCTGCCCAAGATGGGGGCATTCACATGGGTACCCCTAGTGTGCCAGTTGCGGCTTTACTTGGATAGGGAGTCACTTCGCACAGTCACTCACGCCCTTATCACCTGGAGGTTCGACTACTGCAATGCTCTCTCCATGGGGCTGCCTTTGAAGACTGTGCGGAGACCCCCAAATTGCGCAAAATGCAGCCACACAAGCTGTAGTGAGGCTCCCAAGATTTGCCCACATTTCAACATCACTCTGTGAGCTGCACTGGTTACCAGTTGGTCTCCGGGCCCAATTCAAAGTGCTGGTTATCTCCTACAAAGACCTACATGGCTTAAGACCAGGTTATCTTTGGGACCGCCTTCTGCCTCATGTATCCCAGTGGTCAGTTAAGTCACACAGAGTTGGCCTTCTCCAGGTCCCATCAGCCAGACAATGTCGCCTGGCGAGGCCTCAAGGAAGAGCCTTCTCTGTGGGGGCCCCGGCCCTCTGGAATCAGCTCCCCCCAGAGATCTGTACTGCAGAGCTGCACTCTAACCACTATGCAACTCCCGGCTCCCTCCCTCCCTCCCTTCCTTCTCTCCCTTATTGAAACGGATGTCCATGTGCCTCCTCTATGTTGGTTGAGGCAGGCAGGGTTCCCTTGGGTCCCTTTTGTTGGGGGTCCAGGGAAAGGGAGGGTCTTGCCTTCTCTTTCTGCTCAAGAGCCCCCTGGACAATTGGGAGGCCACTGTGGGACACAGAATGCTGGACTCAATCGACTTTGGCCCCATTCAGCATGGCTCTTCTTAGGTTATTCCTTCCCTCCTCTCCCTCCCTCCCTCCTTCCTTTCCTCCCTCTTTTCTTCCTTCTCTCCCTCTCTCCTTTCTTCCAAAGGCCATCTCTATGTCGGTTGAGGCAGGCAGGATTTCCCTTGGGTCCCATTTGTTGGGGGTCCAGGGAAAGGGAGGGTCTTGCCTTCTCTTTCTGCTCAAGATCCCCATGGACAATTGGGGAGCCACTGGGTGGCACAGAAGGCTGGACTCGATGGGCTTTGGCCTGATTCAGCAGGGCTCTTCTTAGGTTCTTTGGTTCTTATGTCTGCAAGTGATGTACATTACAAGCAGCAGGTTGTCATTGAATTTCTCGCTGCGGAGAAAGAAACTTGGGAACATTCACAAACATTTGTGTACAGTTTATGGAGACTGCAGTCGACAGAAGTACGGTTAGTCGCTGGGCACAGAGGGGGAGGCCATGAGAGGTGATTCATGCAGAAATGGCTTCAGAACCAGAACAAGGAGTGGTACCGATAGGGCCTACACGCCCTTGTGTCTCGCTGGAGGAAGCGCATAGAATGGGATGGAGATTACATGGAAAAATAGGGAGTGTAGAAGAAACATCATTCTTTCTTGTGTGTAGGTTTCATTGTGATCAATAAATAATTGTCGAAGAAAAAAATGTGGTGCATTACTTTCTGGGCGACCCTCCTATCTTAATTCTTTGAAGATGCTGCCCTTCCCAAGCAAGGCTGATTTCCCTGCCTGTGTGCAGAGCGACACCTGCTGGCGGAGCTTCATAGTGCAGGGGCTCAGCTGAACCCTGCTGGCCGGAAACCGTCCAGGTGGGCCTGGAATGAATGCAAGAGGGAGGCCAGGTCTCAGCCAGCTCCCCCAAAGCAGCTGGAAAAGCCGGTGCTGGTCACCCGGAATATCAAAAGGACGCTGAAAATCAGGGAAACAAGAGAGAAGGGCAGCAGAAAGGGGTGAGGGGGTGGCAAAGAAGGGAGAAGGATGGGAGGGAGGGAGGGAGGGAGGGAGGAGAGAATAGGAAGGAAGGAGGGAGGGAGATTGGAATTAGAAGAAAAAAGGAAGAGGGAATGAGGAAGGGAATGAGAAGAAGGGAGGAAGGAAGGAGATGGGAATAAGAAGAAAGGGAAGGAGGAAGGAAGAAAAAAAAGAAAAAAAGAAAGGAAGAGAAAAAGAAAGTAAGAAAAAAACTAAAAGAAGGAAGGAAGGAAGGAAGGAGATGGGAATTTAAAAAGGGAGGGAGAGAATGAAGAAGGGAATGAGAAGGGAGGAAGGAAGGAGATGGAAATAAGAAAAGGAGGGAGGAAGAAAGAAAGAAAAGAAAGGAAGGTAGCAAGAAAGAAGAAAGAAAGAGAAAGAAGAAAGAAAGAAAGAAAGAGAAAGGAAGATATGAAGAATAAGGGCAGAATGACCTCCAAAAATAGATAAACCAAATAGTTAAGGGGTTATTGGTAAGGATTGAGGAATTGGAAAAGTCCCCAAAGGAAAATGTTGAAATAGCCAAACAAGGGAAAAACGGAGTGAAATCATTCGTGAAAAACAACCCCAACTATGGACATGAGGAAAGGGCGAGGATAAAGGAGGAATAAAGGAATGGGAAAACCTATAAATGATATGATTTGTATCAAGCAAAATACCTCGGAAACCAACTATCTTTTCGAGGTCCCTTTTATGCATAAGTGGTTTATTTTTTTGACTTTATTTGACAATATAGTTCTTTTTCTTGCTTTTAAAACTCTTGGAGTTTTTTCTTACAGTAGAGAATTAATACTTTATATTTGTCTACACAAGCGTGTTATAAAAAATCGACTGCAAGTCCAAGGGACACAGACGTCTGAACGAGGTTGCTCACTCGAAGAGATTTCAGGGCCCGGACAAGCTTTGTTCAAGAAATCATGGCTTTGTGCCTGTGATGTCAGAAGGTTGCAAACCAAGGTCTGAATTTCCATCCCGTGACCAGGGGGATCCTGCAATGGTCATTAAGTGTGAAAAATGGTCGATGCAGGTCACTTTGGTCACTGCCGTTATAACTTTGAATGGTCACTAAGTGAACTGTTGTAAGTTGAGGACTTCAGCTCCCAGAATCCCCCACCCAGCATGCTGTATGTCAGGTGGGACCAACTTCAGAATTCCCATCCACCACACTTCCAGGTGGCTGGACTTCAACTCCCAGAATTCCCCACCCGGCTCGCTTTGAGATAGAGGTCCCAGGTGGGTCCCAGAGCTGGCTGAGGAATTCTGGGAGTTGAAGTCCACCCATCTTAAAATGGACACCTTCTGGCATGATTCAAGGCTGACATACATTAGTACATAACTAGTTGGATTTGGCAATACAAGTCCTTAAAAACTCATCTTTGCTGGCAGGGGGAGTTGAGCATTGGTCTGGCCATATATATATGAATGTAAATGGAATGAATGTGAGTGATTGTCTTTTAATAATCGGGGCTTTTGTAAGCCGCCCTGAATCTATGGAGAAGGGCCGCATAGAAATCCAAGTAATAATAAATAAATATAGCATAAACCCACAATGTATGCTTACATGTATTAGAGCACTATTGCTTTAAGAGCTAGTGTTTCGGATTGCCACAAGAGGGAGCCAGAAGTGTGATTCATTCTCTGGGCTATTTCTGTTTTGTCTTTGTGACTATGCTGGGAGTCAGCGTCCCAATGGACTTCTGCTTGGGGAAGGTTTTCTAGAATCCCCAAGTCTACCCTGTGCTCTTAATCTAGGCTGTTTTTAAACCCATGCTGGGGAAAACATGGCTTAAAGATTGGCAGTTCTGAATTTAGTGCACCCCTCCGGAATGCCTCTGAGCATAGAGCTGTAGGGAACAACACCCCTATCAGTACTATGTACATAACTAGTTGGGTTTGGCAATATATGGAGTAAACCAACAATGTATGCCTACATGTATTAGAACACTATTGCTTTAAGAGGTAGTGTTACGGATGGCCACAAGAGGGAGCCAGAAGCCTGATTCTCTCTCTCTCTGCTATTTCTGTTTTGTCTTTGTGACTCTGCTGTAGTAAGAACCATGTGTTCAAATGCTAGTTTATGTATTTGTAAACTGGACAGGTAAGACTTATAGTATTGTATATTTATTGAAATGTATTGACTGATTTAACTGTGTATGACTCGGACTGTTCTTCACTAAGATATTTGCCAAAGTAAATAATATTTTATACACTTAATGTATCTAGACTGTACTACTGAATTATTACTCATACCTCTGGGCTATCACTTGGATATCTGTAAGACCTCCATGTTTCCTCCATGTAAGTGTATCTTTGATCACTCAGGGGTCACTCTGCACACTCCTTAACACCCCTCCAAGGCTCCCACCCCTTAAAGGCCAGCCTGGGGCTCCGGGCATCCGGTCAAGGGAGGGGGCAGCACTTCTTCTCTGACAAATTGGTCTTTTTATGTCTTTTTTAAAAATGTAGCGAACAGCTGCAAGCCTCCAGCCGAGCTATTTCCAGGGTCTGCGTGTGTATCTCGGCTGTGAAAATGCACATTTTTTTTGTGCGAAAAAGCAGTGAAGGAAGAGAAGGAGGAGTAATTATAGCAGCACCACTTTTAGCTCCCCAAAATATTGGGGGAAACGTTTGGCATCCATTGTTGAGGCAGAGCAAAGCCGTCTCTTATCAGCAACCGCGTTAGGAAATTATTCGTTAAGTTTGCAGCCGAGAGACGACAGAAGGACGGAATTGATGGCTCAGAAAAAGGAGCCTTTCCCCCACTCGTTTTTCTTTGACAAATGAGGGTCATTTTCAGAGGCCACCCAGACAAGAAAGAGTCTCTTGTGGACGCCCACGGCGCTCTCTCTCTCGCTCCTACTTTTAAATATCTTCCATTTCCACATTTCCACACACACACACACACACACACACACACACACACACAAAATTTCTCCTCTCGTCTATTGCTGGAACTCTTCAATGTCTCCCATTGTAGGCCTCGGATTATGACACTTATTTTTTTTTTAGAAAAAAAGTTTTTGGATATTTTGAAAAGGGCATTCAAAAGCAACACTTGTCCTCTTTTTGCAGACCCTCAAAATCCCCCCCCCCATTTATATCAAGTGGGGGCTAATTTCAGTCTAACAATAATCTGAAGGACAGAAGGGAATGTGATTGAGACATTTAAATATGTTAAAGGTTCAGGAGGGAAGTGTTTTTTAATAGGAAAGTGAAGAAAAGAACAAGGGGGCCCAATGTGAGTTAGTTGGGGGAAAGATCAGAAGCCACGTGAGAAAATATGATTTGACTGAAAGAGTCGTAGATGCTTGGAAAAACTTCCAGCAGACGTGGTTGGTAAATCCACAGGAACTGAATGTAAACCTGCCTGGGATAAACATAGATCCATCCTAAAATACAGGAAATAGTATAAGGGCCGACTAGATGGACCAGGAGGCCTTATTCTGCCATCAATCTTCTAGGTTTCCATGTTTCTCTAAGCCCACATAACGAAGGCAGCTTTTGAGACTCGGAGAAGGGAGGGTTTTCTTTTTGGGAGCTAAATGTCAACAAGGTCCAGGAAAAACTCCAAGCTCGGCCTAACCAGCATTCCAATAGAATGGGCTTTTTGGGGGGGGGGGTTGGCTTTGGCTTGTACTCTTCCTTGGTGAATAAAAAAGTAATAGCTGTAAAAGAAAGGGAGGAGGAGGAGGAGGAGAGACAAGGTGAACCCCATACATCAGCTCAAGTGAGCAATAAAAGCTTATAAAGTGGCTGGCTATTTAGTTTCTTTCACTTTCTTTCTTTCTTTCTTTCTTTCCTTCTTTCTTTCTTCCTCCCTCCCTCCCTTCTTTCTTTTCCTTTTCTTTTGAGGATCTCGTTTGTTCAGTCTCCTTCCTTTTAAATTTCTTATCTCCTCCTTCCCTCTCTCCTTCCCTCTCTTCCTCCTTCCCTCCCTCCCTTCCTTATTTCTTCCCTCCCTCCCTTCCTTCCTTCTCCTCCCTCCTCCCTTCCGCCATCCATTTCTCCTCCTTCCATCCTTATTTTCTTTTCTTCCCCTCCCTCCCTTCCTCCTTTCTTTTCTTTTCTTTTCTTTTCTTTTCCTCCATCCTCCCCTGTGCTTTTAATTCCCAGCATTGCCAAGCAAACCTTTTTCTGCAGTTTTCCCCCAAGTCCACACGCGCACACACAGAAAGAGTGGACTCTTCTACCTTGTTTCCATAGATCCAGACATTTCCCTCTGCATTCTTCCCCCTCCCTCGTTATTCTTCTGTTCCCTTGTTTAGCAGCATCTGTGTGAGTGAATTAAGGGCAAATCTGAAACGGCTGCATTGCTTTGAAAAACGCCCAATTATTGGAATTATTCGCGCTGAAGGGCAAAGCAAACTCAATTCTTTCTCCTGCCTTTCGAACGGCTCCTTTGATGGCCGTAAAACTTCCTCCACGATTCCTGTTTCCATAATTACTCATTATTTCCCAAGAAATCACAAAGGCGCCATCAATATATATCCAGAGCCTTTGACTGTCTTGGACAGCAGACTGTAGAAACATAGATACATAGAAGATGGATGGCAGAAAAAAACCTCCCGGTCCATCTAGTCTGCCCTTATACTATTTCTGTATTTTATCTTACAATGGATCTATGTTTATCCCAGGCATGTTTAAATTCAGTTCCTGTGGATTTACCAACCATGTCTGCTGGAAGTTTGTTCCAAGCATCTACTTCTCTTTTAGTAAAATAATATTTTCTCACGTGGCTTCTGATCTTTCCTCCAAGTAACCTCAGATTGTGCCCCCTTTTCCTTGGGTTCACTCTCCTATTAAAAACACTTCCCTCCTGAACCTTATTGAACCCTTTAATGTATTTAAACGTCTCGATCATGTCCCCACTTTCCCTTCTGTCCTCCTGACTAGACAGATGGAGTTCATGAAGTCTTTCCTCAACATGACTGTGACGGTTGTAAATCGAGGACCACGTGGGATTTCTTTGGGAAGCTGAAAGAGGGGATAGAAGGAAGGAGGCAGATGGAGGAGGGAGGGAGATGGGTTGGGGGGCTCCATCCTGTTTCCCCTCTGATGTCTCCTGTTGTCAGCTACAGGCAGGGATTCCTCCCTCTGTACACATCGATGGTGAGACCCCACTTGGAGTCCTGTGTACAGTTCTGGTCACTGCACCTCAAGGAGGATAGAATGGAACTGGAAAAGGTGCAAAAAAGGGCAACAAGAACGATCAAGGAAATGGAGCCCCTCCCTTAGGAAACCAGGTTGCAACACCTTGGTTTCTTCAGCCTTGAAAGACGGCGTTGAAGGGGGGACTTGATCGAAGGGAATAAAATCCTGCGGGGGATAGAAAAGGTAGATAGAGAAAAATTCTTTTCTCTATCCCACAATACTAGGACGAGGGGCCCCTTCCTAAAGCTCACAGGTGAGAAATCAAGGGAAATATTTCTTCTTCACCCAGAGGGTCCTTGGTTGATGGGATTCCCTTCCAGAAGAGGTCGTGACACCTGTCAGCCTCGAGAGCATCAAGTCAGGATGAGACAGATTCATGGATGCCAAGTGTATCATAGGTGGTTATTGAACTGGATGTCCATGTGCCGCGTCTACATTGGCTGAGGCAGGCAGGGTCCCCTTGGGTCCCATGTGTTGGGGGTCCAGGGAAAGGGAGGGTCTTGCCTTCTCTTTCTGCTCAAGATCCCCATGGACAATTGGTGGACCACTGGAGGACACAGAAGGCTGGACTCAATGGGCTTCAGCCCGATTTAGCAGGGCTCTTCTTAGGTTCTTATGTTATGTTCTTATGAATAAATCGAAACGCACCGTTGTGATGGTGACATGTGGGGGAACCACACAGAAATGGCAGCCCACAAAAACAGATGCTCCCAGAACCGTTCACGGAAATGAAAATTTAATTTTCAACCCCTTGGTTTCCAAGGGTTCGTCCTCCTCTCTGTTCCAAAATAAAATGAAAACACAACCCCTTTTTTTAAAAAAAACCCAAAATGAAGACGACTTTTAAAAAAACGATCCAAATTGTCTTTCCAGAAGGCCAACGGAGCCAAAGAGAATTGAAAACGGATCTTGGGTAAATTAAAGCAACAATTAAAAACCAAACCAAACCGTGGATTTGTTTGTTTATCTGAGTCTCTGCTCCAGAAACCTTTGTGAATGTTGCCCCAATAAATTGGGTGGGGTGGGGGGCTGTGGCTGTTTTTAGGTTCTTTTGCTGAGCCCACCCCGTGCCTGTCTGAGGCTCTGAACCTAAAGCCGAAGTTCAGACCTTCGTTCAAGCCCCCCTGACCTTCTCCCCTCATTCACCCCCCCTTTCTCCCTGGACTACAAGACCCAGAATTCCCAACCACCTACCCAAACATCCTATCCCAACATACCAATAGCATTTAGACTTATCTACTGCTTCCAAGTGCTTTGACAGCCCCCTCTAAGCAGTTTACAGAATTGCCCCCAACAATCTGGGTCTTCATTTGACCCACCTGGGAAGGAGGGAAGGCTGAGTCCACCTGGAGCCGGTGGTAGGATTCCATCTGCCAAAGTCCAAGGGTTGGCTTGGACTTCAACTCCCAGAACCCCTGAGCCAATCATGCTCGCTCAGGAATTCTGGGAGTTGAAGTCCACATGTCATAGAAGAGCCCACTCTGCCAACCCTTGTGCCAAACTGCTGGCAGCCAGTGATCAGCAGAAGTAGCTAGTAGTACTGCACTCTAATCACTGCACCACCGAGGATCGAAAGAAAGAAAGAAACAAGGAAGGAAGGAAGGAAGAAATAGAGAGAGAGAGAGAAAGAAAGAAAGAGAAATAGCAATAGTGGTAGCAATGGCACTTAGACTTATCTACCCCTTCTTAGTGCTTTTTCCAGCCCCCTCTAAGCGGTTGACAGAATCGGCCTCTTGCCCCCCATAATATGGGTCCTCCTTTGACCCACCTGGGAAGGATGAAGGCTGAGTCCACCTGGAGCCGGTGGGGAGATTTGAACCACTGAACTGGCAGTTGGCCGAAGGAGCCTGCAGTGCTGCACTCTAACCACTGTGCCACATGGCTGGAATGAAAAGAGGAGGGGGGGCAATGCTGTCCTGTAAAACAGGGAAGATCTGGGCCTTCAACATGATTGGGGGGAACTTGTTATGGTGGACACGTCCAGGCGACAGTTCCACTTACTGGCTGCTACCGATATGCCCTCTGGGATCGTTGTGGGCAAGCACGTGTCCAGTGGCACAATATTTCACTTCTGCGCGTGTGTAGCAGGTGAAATCTTGCACATGGATGCTCTCTCGCATGAAATTTCACTGATTCCCATCGATTTCTTTGCTTCTGTGCATGCATGGAGGAAAAACCCATCAAAAACCAGTGAAATCTCATGCGCTCCTGCAAAATTTGCTTGCTGTGCATGTGCAGAAGTGAAATCTCATGAGTGAACATATGTGCATACATCAGGGGCATGGAAATGGGTACCCATCACCATTTTCACCACCAGAGCCTCGATCCCAGCCGTAGCGGCTGCAATCCACTCCTGGAGACATCTCCCTCAGCTTCTCCTGCATGGCCTTCTCTTAGACCAGGTCCTGTCTTGGTAGAGAGTTTCTAATCTCCACCGTGGCCCAGGAAGTGAGACCCTCAGGGGGGCAGTTCCCAACCGCCGGCCTCCTCCGTAGGCAACCACCCACCCACACCCCGCATCAATCCTCCCGTGGCTTCTCAGATCTGGAGTTCCCAGCAGGTCCCACCATCAGTGGGGTTAAAGGACGTAGAAGTCATTGTTATTGGAGACGTCTGCAAACTGCTGGAGACCCAGAGACGCCGCCTGGGACTCGGACGGAGGCTTCTTGCCATTCTTCTGCAAGCGGACGACTGCCGAGTCTCCCAGAAGCGGCCTCTGGCAAGGCACCTCCTGGTTGGGTTTGGCCAACGGTTGGCCAACAGAGCTCTTGAGTTGGCACTTCTCATTGGAGGGAGCCACGCAGCAGCGACAGGCCAGGAACGGCTTGGGAGATGTTTTGGCCTTCCTTCTGGGCAAGGAGGCCGGTCCTCTATGGACGGGGACGCCTTTGGCCTTTGTCGTCGGCCCTTTCCACCTGCTCCTCTTCTTCTGGGCCTGCTCCAAGCTGGTGTCTGAATGCGAGGAGGAGGTCTCGTTCCAGACCACGCCTCCACAGCTGCCGAGACTCTGGAGAGGCAACGCCAAGCGTAAGGCTTTCCAGAACTTGGAGCCCGTGTGCTTGGACTTCTCGCCTTTCCAGACCACGAAGGCCACGGATTCCTTCAGCTGCTGGACGCTCGGGTGGGCTCGCGGCAACGGCCGGTACTCCACCACCACCAGTTTGGTGGCGATGTTGTTCTGGCAGAGGAGGCCCAGTTTGAACTCCAGAAGGCTGATGCTCTTCTCCAGCAGGTAGTCGGGGCTCAAGACCACGATCATCTTGCGGCTCTTCTGGATGAAGTCAAAGATGGCTTCGGTCACGTCTAAGCAGAAGAGGAAAAGACAAGCGGTCAGAGTAGCCCGAATCCTGGTAGCCAGGCTTCCAATATCTAGACCCACAATCCTGGATCTAGAAAGCCTAGAACTAAAACGCCTTAAACATGATCTAAGTATTGCCCACAAGATCATATGCTGCAATGTCCTGCCTGTCAATGACTACTTCAGCTTCAACCGCAGCAACACAAGAGCCCACAACAGATTCAAATTTAATGTTAACTGCTCCAAACTTGACTGTAAAAAATATGACTTTAGCAATCAAGTTGTCAAAGCGTGGAACTCATTACCGGACTCAATAGTGTCAACCCCCAACATTTTCCCCTTAGACTATCCAAGATTGACCTCTCCAGGTTCCTAAGAGGTCAGTAAGAGGTGAGCATAAGTGCACTAGTGTGCCTTCCGTCCCGTCCAATTGTCCCTCCTATATCTGATATATCTTTTCTTCTGTTCATATATTTTATTCTCATATCCCTTCTTGTATCCTTTCCTTGATATTTACTACTACATGTTTTTATTCTCTTGAACTTTCATTTTGTATTGGACTAACTAGCTAGCTAGCTAGCTAGCTAGCTAGCTAACTAACTAACTAACTAACCAAATAAATAAATAAATAAATAAATAAATAAATAAATAAATAAATAAATAAATAAATAAATAAATAAATAAATAAATAAATAAATAAATAAATAAATAAATAAATAAATAAATAAATAAATAAATAAATAAATAAATAAATAAATAAATTTTGTTTATATATATAAAGGAACAAGGATGGAAACCAACCAAGCAGAGAAGTAAACTTGAACTAAGGAGGAATTTCCTGACAGTGAGAATCATCTACTACTTTATCTACTAGAAGTTGCATCCAGACGTTGTGGATGCTCCAATACTGGAGGCTTTTAAGAAGAGGCTGGAACAGTATCCATCAAGCAGGAGGGCTGGACTAGAAGACCTCCATGGTCCCTTCCAGCCCTAGGATTCTATGATCCCACCTAGAACTAAGGAGAAATTTCCTAACAATGAGAACAATTAACTAGAGGAATATATAGCTTGCCATGAGAAGTTATGGGTGCTACAACACTGGAGGCTTTTAAGAAGAGACTGGACTGTCAATTGTCTGAATTATAGGTATAGGTATAGGTTCTTCTGTTTGAGGAGGGGCTGGAGCACATTTTGGACATAAACACCCTAGAAAACGTCCAGAGATACTTTACGAGAAGAGCCCTCCACTCCTGCACTTGCAACAGAATCCCCTACGCAACCAGACTCACAATCCTGGGTTTAGAAATCTTAGAACTACATCGCCTTAAACACAATCTAACCATAGCCCATAAAATCACCTGCTACAACGTCCTTCCTGTCGACGACTACTTCAGCTTCAACCACAACAACACATGAGCACACAACAGATACAAACTCAAAGTAAACCACTCCAAACTCGACTGCAGGAAATACGACTAGCAACCGATGAGTTGATGCCTGGAACTCACTACCAGACTCTGTAGTATCATCACCTAATCCCTGAAACTTCACCCTTAGACTGTCCACTGTTGACCTCTACCGATTCCTAAGAGGTCAATAAGGGGCGCACATAAGTGCACCAGCCTGCCTTCCGTTCCCTGTCCTAAAGTTTCTCTCTCTCTCATAAATATACCACATCCCACTGCTTTTCCAGCCCCCTCTAAGCGGTTGACAGAATCCGCCTCTTCCCCCCAATTATCTGGGTCCCTATTTGCCCCACCTGGGAAGGACGGAAGGCTGAGCCAACCTGGAGCCGGTGGTGGGGTTTGAACCACTGAACTACAGCTAGCAGTCAGCTGAAGGAGCCTTCAGGCCTGTACTCTAACCACTGCACCACCGTGGAATACAACCAAGCATCCGAACCAGAGAAGAATCAGACTAAACTAAGGGAAATGCATGTTTTATAATATCCCCAAAGCTGGTTTCCTTCTGTCCCTGCTTGTTGTTGTTGTTTTCTGCCTTTTCGGTTTGATGCAAATTCCGACATAAAGCAAAATGAATTTGCAAATTCTCTTTAGGGGCTCAAAAAGGCCCAGCAATTTCGGGTCCCCCCCACACCAAAGAAGGAAAGCCAGAGGAAGCAGATGTTATATTACAGTTTCATCTTGAGCTTAGGAGCTTAAAAACCCATCAAGCTGACTCTACGTTGTCCATGGGAAGGAAAACCCAGTTTAATTTCTCAAGTTAATGGCAAGAGTTGCTTGTGTTCTTCAGGGCCTCTGGCTTCATCTGTCCGGATGAGCAGAATAACAGACTCTGGGAGAAAGAGTGGAGGCATTTTCTTGGGGCGAATATTTCAAGAGGAAAAAAGAAAGAGCGGTGGGAGGGAAGGAAGCCCCCAGCCTCTAAAAAAATCAAAGAAAGACCCAATTTTGAATGTCTCTCTTTCACTCCTCTTTTATTTTATTTCTTTTCTTAATAATGGAGTTCCTTTATTCCTTTTTTTCTTTTATCTGTGGCCACAAAACTGCAGCTCATAAAATGTTTTAGGAAAGCGGATTATTTTTATTTTCTGAGCATGCACAGAAACAAAACCGCACGAGAGATGTGTGGGCAGGCGCTTGCACAGGCATGCCCAAATGAAGACAATGTGCGCACAGCACACTGGTTTGCAGGTGAGTGCAACCCGCCACTCGCTGGAAGGGCCCTTGGAGGTCTTCTAGTCCAGCCCCCTGGCTCAAGGCGGGAGGTCTAGACCCTCTCCCGTTACATGATTGTCGTCTGCTTTTGGAAATTTCCCGTGAGGAAGCCCCCACCACACCAGGAGGAAAGCTATGTGCTGAGGTGGCACAGTGGGTGGAGTGCAGGACTGCAGGCCACTAAAGCTGACGGCTAGATCTGCAGGTCAGCGGTTCAAATCTCACCACTGGCTCCAGGTTGACTCAGCCTTCCATCCTTCCGAGGGGGGTCAAATGAGGACCTGGATTGTGGGGGCAAGAGGCGGGCTCTGTTCAAAAGGGCTATTGCTAACATGTTGTAAGCCATCCTGAGTCTAAGGGGGAGGGGGATTGAACAAACAAACAAACAAACAAACAAACAAACAAATAAATAACGCACAATGGATTAATTGTGGTTGCTGGCAGGAGATTTGTAGCTCAGGGTTGCACTGGTGGGGGTGGGGGGTCCCTGGGGCTTTTTCAGCTTGGAGGATTTCTTGCAAACATCTTATGACACTCCTTGCCCAGGGTGGCTTCTGACCAACCTCATGGCTGGTTCGCTTCCCCCTGCCCCATGTCCAGCCGCCCATCGCTGCCGATTTGGTGAGCGGGGGGGAGGGGAATTCCCACTACCAGTTCCAGAGAACCAGCCCGATTGGCAGGATCCCACCTCTGCATTGCCCAGCTAAGGAATATAATCAGGGCTAGGTAGAAGGGAGTGGGGGGGGGAGGAGGAGGAGGAGGAGAAGAAGAAGAAGAAAAAGAAGAAAAAGAAGAAAGAGGAGGAGGAGGAAGGAAGGAAGGAAAGGAAGGAGGAGTGGGGGGACTGTGGGATCCTTGGTGCTCACTCTCCTTGGTGGTTTTCTGGCAAACATTTCATGACCCAACTAGAAAACACCATCAGTGCTAGAAGAGAGTGAGATTTTCAAGGGGGAGGAGGAAGAGGAAGGAGAAGAGGAGGAGGGGAAAGGGGAGGAGGAGGAGGAAAAGGAAGAGGAGGAGGAGGTGGGGGAGGGGATCTGTGGGGTCTTTGGTGCTCCCTCTGCTTGACCTTTCATAGCCCAACTAAGTAACCTCATCAGTTCTGGGAGGCAGTGGGGTGTTCTCCCTGCTGATACCCATTTATAGAGAGACCCAAAGAGCCATTTCCACCTCTCTGATGGGGAGGGGGGGGCAGGGCTCCTGGGTTTCAGAGCTTCACTACACTCCACAACTGGGCTTCCTTTTGTTTTTCCTAGAAGACATGTCCCTTCCTTGTGCAGGAAGCTTCTTCAGTTCTGAGCGAATGGGGGAGGAAGGACTTGCACTCCTTGGAGGCAGTCTTCCCTCTAATTTTTTTGGGGGGTGGGCGGAAAAGTATAGTGTCTGAGCGGCAGTCCCTTTGGGACTGGTTGGCACAGAAATAATAAAGTAAGTAAGTAAGCAAGCAAGCAAGCAAGCAAGCAAGCAAGCAAGCAAGCAAGCAAGCAAGCAAGCAAGCAAGCAAGCAAGCAAGCAAGCAAGCAAGCAAGCAAGCAAGCAAGTAAGTAAGTAAGTAAGTAAGTAAATACTGTGTGTCTATAACAGTGAGTTCATAATAGGGCAACTCTATCAATATCAAAATGCCACTTAAATAGTTGAGCTAGTTTCAAACTAGATTTTGATTTTCTTTCTCTCTTCCTTTCTCCCATTCTTTTTCTTTCTCTTTTCCTTCCTCTCTTTTTTCTATCTGTTTCTCTCTCTTCCTCTCTCTCTCCTTCCCTCTCACTCTTTCCCTCTCGGCTTCTGGGCAGGTTTGGAAAACTCTGAGTTGATGATGATTTTTCAGTGAGCGATTGCTCACTGCTCAGCTTAGAGGGAACTATGCTTGGAGGTCCTCTGGCCGTTTGTGCTCTCTCTGGGAATTGTTGAGGTCACTCGGAGGTTTGTCTGGGCCTTCAAGGTCACCCAAATAGTGCAAATGGGTGTTGTGACCTTACTTGGGACTGCTAAAAGGACTGTGTTGTGCACAGGAGATGGTGTGTGTGTGTGTTCGTATCTGCCCCGCCCTCTGTCGAGAGAGGGCTGAGATAGATGGCCTCTCAGATCCCTCCTTCGAAGCAGAGGTCTTCTCTGTCCAGGTGGACGTGGCTATCTTCAGAAGAGCAGCCTTGGCTTTTCAACTGCAGATGGGCTGGCCCAGTAGGCAATGTTGGCTCTTCTACGATTTGTGGACTACAACTCCCAGAATTCCTGAGCTGCCATGATTGGCTCAGGAATTTTGGGAGTTGAAGTCCACAAGTCACTTAAGAGCCAACTTGGCCTACCCCTGGGCTGGCCAAGACAAAGTCCACTCTGCAAGGAATGCAAACCCTTCCTCCACCCTTCAGTCAGAACTGAAGAAGCTTCTGGGATGAGAAGCAAAAGGTCTTCAAGGAAAAAGAAAAAGAAAGGAAGTCCAATTGCAAGGACCTGCAGGGCTGAGACTCTCCAGGGACCTTGCGCCCCACAGGACTGGATTTGGGGTAAACGTGCTTTGGAGACATGTCTTCCTTTAACTCTGAGGAGGACTCAACCTGTTGGACATGAAATCTGGGTTCATCCATGCAGCTTCTCACCACTCTGGTTCTCCACAAGCTACTACAGCATTTCATGGAATCCTAGGGCTGGAAGGGACCTTGGAGGTCTTCTAGTCCAACCCCCGGTCCAAGATCATAGAATCCTAGGGCTGGAAGGGACCTTGGAGATCTTCTAGTACCAGGGGAAGGCAAGGTTGGCTCTTCTATGACTCGTGGACTTGAATTCCCAGAATTCCTGAGCCAATCATGCTAGCCCAGGAATTCTGGGAGTTGTCCACATGTTATAGAAGAGTCAACTTTGCTTACCCTTGTTCTAGTCCAACTCCCGCTGCCCAAGATCATAGAATCCTAGGGCTGGGAATGACCTTGGAGGTCTTCTAGATCAGTGTTTCCCAACCTTGGCAACTTGAAGATATCTGGACTGGGGAATTCTGGGAATTGAAGTCCAAATATCTTCAAGTTGCCAAGGTTGGGAAACACTGTTCTAGACCACCCCCTGCTCCACGATCATAGAATCCTAGGGCTGAAAGGGACCTTGAGGTCTTCTAGTCCAACCCCCTGCCCAAGATCATAGAATCCTAGGGCTGGAAGGGACCTTGGAGGTCTTGTAGTCCACCCCTCTGCCCAAGGCAAGAGTCATTATTCCAAGCCAAACAAATGGTTGTCCAGTTTCTCAAATATAATAGGCAGCACATCCCAAAATTGGGCTCTTCTGTGGTGCTGTACTATGACTCCCAAAATCCTCACACTCACACACACACCATTGTGTCCAGCCTCACACAGCAATGGGGTCTTGGGATGTGGTTAACAGTGCTCAGATTCGGAATGGCGAGCAAATAATGCAACAGGCCGCTTCCAAGGCATCGGTGGGAGGGGGAGGTCAGAAAAGTCAAGATGGCGCCCATTGGCATGTGATCAGGGCCCCGCCCACTTTACCTGTGCCACACCCTCCCAAAAGAGGAGGGGCTGAATTGTGACAATTGTAGCCGGCAACTTGGCTTTTCTGAACCACCCACACCCCCACCACATCCCCCACACACAAACACACAAACACACACCCAAAAGAGCAAGGGAAAAGCAACTGAAAACAGCGGGATGTATCAAAAGAAGCGTTTTATTAAAATTCCAAAACAAAAAAAAGGAATCAAAATTAGATAATATACAATGTTGTTGATCTCCGAGGCGAATGACACGAATGGAAGCAGAACGGAGAATGGAAGAAAAATAATAAGAGCAAGCAACTCAACAACCGTTGTGCTTAGCAACCAGAAGGTTTAGGGTCAATTGTGGTTCTAAGTAAGAGACGCAAGGCATGTGTCCATTCTATCTATCTGTCTGTCTATCCATCCATCCATCCAACCCTCCATCCATCTATCTATCGTCTATTCTATCATCTATTCTATTATCCATCCATCCATCTCTATTTATCTCTGTCAATCTTTCTTTCTGCCTGCCTCTTTCATGTCTCTCCATCCATCCGTCTATCATCTATCTGTCTGTTTGACTATGTCTGTCCCTCCCTCCTTCCATCTACCTATGCCTATTTATCTCTCTTTCTGTCTGCCTCTGTGTATCATCTGTCCATCCATTGTCTATCCATCCATCCATCCATCCATCCATCCATCCCTCTCTCTCCTATCATTCATGTCTGTCTGTCTTCTATCAACTATTCTAACATCCATCCATCCATCCATCCATCATCTACCATATTCTATTATCCATCCAGCCATGTCTTTCTCTCTCTCCTATCATCTCTATCTATCATTTACCTGTCTATTCTATTATCCATCCATCTCTTTCTCTATCATCCATCCATCCATCCATCCACTCACGCACCTACCTACCTATTTATTATTCTATCTATCTATCTATCTATCTATCTATCTATCTATCTATCTATCTATCTATCTATCTATCTATCTACCTACCTACCTACCTACCTACCTACCTACCCATCTATCTATCTATCCTATCATCCTTCCATCTCTCTCTCTCTCTCTCTCTCATTTCTAGATCGCCCAGCTCCTTCAAAAAGGATCTCTGGTCATATAATAAAATGTTAAAATACATAAAACAATATGTATAAATACCAAAAATGTTAAGACTTAAACATTCTAGAAGGAAGCCGGAAGAATTCATGCCGTGCCGTGCTGAGCAAAACAGATGCTGCTTTATCACCTGGAAGTTTTGGATAAAAGATAAAACGGAGACGTGGCTAAAAGGCTGAAGTGGTTTAGACTTGGGGGAAACCTACACCCCCCCCCTCTCTCCAGAGGCAGCACCAGCCTTGGCAATTTGCACAATGTACAACTCTCAGTATTGTTGTTTGAGGAGGAGGCAGCCTCTGAATCAAACCCAACTCATTTGACCGGCTTCTGCCACAAGAGGTTAATTTATGGTCAGGTTAGTCAGAGAAATGGGAGGAATTTGACAGCTAGGTCAGGTCTGTTGCATGAATGCAAATCTGGGATTTAAAAATGGTTTCTCTTCGCAAGGTTGATTCGACTTTTGTGTAATATATCTTTATATTTTAAAATTTTATTCCTGTCGAATGTATTTGGAGAGAGCATGGCTTCCACAGTTGAAAGCCAATTTGGTACCTTAACATGTTTCTTTTTAATTTCCAGCCATGTTGTAATCAATGCTTCTCTGATTAAATGCCTTCGAAAATAAACTGGGGATTTTTGCTTTGTTCCATAAGAAAGAATGCCAACCCGATAATAAATCATGGCCTTAGTGTCAAAATCTTATTATCATCAAAATTAATCCAATTCCTTATCCATGTTAATATTGCTGCTGTCTGATAGAGTTTCCAATCTGGGAGTCCAAAGCTCCCCCCTGCTTGTAAATATATTTTCTTTATTCTTGATTTTTTATTTTGCAAATGAATTTTGTTACTGTTTTATCCAAATTTGTGAAAAACATTTTTCCCAATTTAACTGGAACTACTTGAAATAAATATTTCAAAAAACTTAAGAGGAAAAATTGGGATTACAAATACTTTAAAAAATTAAATAGTTAGTTATTAATTTGACAAATAGATGCTCAACAATCAAGGATAATAATTATGTTAAATTGAGAACACAAATAGAATTGGATCTTCAAAGATGGAAGAATTTACAGGTGTCTCTGCTAGGTCGATTCGACTTTTGGACAGCTGGACAGCATGGATTTGGCCCCTGGAAGGTCCACCTGTCCAAACATTGGCACATCCGTCATTCCGAAGGACCTCTTGCTATTCGCGAGGAAGAATTTGCAAACAGGCCTTTGTGTGTGTGTCAATCCAGGCACCAAATAATAATAATAATAATAATAATAATAATAATAATAATAATAATAAAAGAATAAATAAGGCAGGATGATAACGCTCAGTGCAAAGGCCTCATGCAAATGGGAGGGGGGGATTGGGGAGGATAAGCAAGTTCTGGCAGACATCTCACGACCCAGCTAGGTAACAACTTCAAGGAAAAAGGAAACTTAAAGATAGAGAAGGCTCTGAGTATTATAAGGTTTGGATGGAATTTTATAATTGGATGGAAAATGAATGTATGGAGAAACTGGACTGAAATAATCACGGATTATTATTATTATTATTATTATTATTATTATTATTATTATTAAATTTAGAACGTTTAACCATTCCCAGTTACAATATACCTTTTACATCCTTTTAAAAGAAAATGGCAAAAATATCTGATACTGTATATATTATCCAAAGATACTGGTATTTGTTGCAGAAATGTATACTGATAAAAAAAAAAAGCAAACACTTAAACAACACAATATAACTCCAAGTAAATCAAACTTCCGTGAAATCAAACAGTCCACTTAGGAAGTAACACAGTCCTATTGCTCTCCTATATCTCCTATTCCTTTCTTCTATTCCTATATCTCTTCCTCTATTCTTTCATTGATACGTTTATTCCTATATCTTCTCTTCTATTCTTTCTTTGATATATTTTACCATGAGTCTCTCCTCTATAACCTCCATTATGTATTTTACTAGGTGTATACCCACTAAAACCCTCATTGTGTAATGGACAAAATCAATCAATAAAAATAAATAAATAAATTGACCATCCATTCAACTTTGTGCAGGACAAAGGATTCCATGAGAACATTTCATTCATTCCGATCTAGGGTGGGTTCTTTCAGGGTCCCCCTTGTTCTTTTGAGCAGTGTATGTTAACCAAAAGGATCACCTTGATATACGGTGTGCATAATTGACGCTTCTGGAACTGATCAGTTTCCAGATTTGCTATTATTTGTAATTTGAACCCCAAAAATTGTTATGAAATATTTTCTCTACGCTGTTCTTTTTCCATTTATAAGGTTGAACATATCAGGCAAAGTTGCAGGCAAACTTGCGTTGACAGGTGCTGATCTAGAGCAGCAGGTTCATATAATGGCAAAACCTTTTCAAATACAGAAATAAGAGTGGGAGTGGTAAAGAAATGAATTAATCCAGATGACAAAATTATAAATCTATATTTTTAAGGAAATGGTAAATAGTAATTTTAATGTGTATACCAATGTTTAATGGATAAATGATTGTAAACAGTGTTAAAGATAATATATGAGAAGAGAGGGGTATGATAAATATAATTTAGTTAGTAATTAAAATTATTCGTTGGTTTAAAAGTAAACTGAAGTCACTTTAGGGAAGTTTAAGAGGGAGAGAGAGGAAGTAGTTTTCGAGAAGGTAGCAGGAGGGTGGAGGGGAAGGAAGGTAGACAGGAGGGATAGTCAGAGTAGGTGGGGAGAGAGAAGGAAGAAATTAATACAGACTGAGAATTTATTAATAAGATAGGGGTGTTGTTATAAATATTAAAAAATTAGTCAAGAAAAAGGTAATTATGTACGAGGGTTTGAGATGTATATAAGGTATATGCATTGATATTTGTATGAATATGAAGTAGAAAAGAAAAGAAAGCAAAAGTTTTTTTTTCAAAAAAGGAATAAGGAGGGAATAGGACCAATCAAGCAGAAAACAAGGAACTACCAAGGGGGAAACTACATTCCCCTCAACACTGATGATGTTCCCCACTTGGGTCACGAGATGTCTGCAAGCAAAGAATGAAGCTCAAGAGAGCACCAAGGACCCCACAGTCCTCCTCCTCCTCTCTGCAACCCCCCCCCTCCCTTCAAGCACCATATGATGAAATTGCCTAGTTGGATCATGAAACTTTGCAATGAAATCACTAAATTCGGACAGTATGGATGGGTCAGAAAACCCTAAAGCCTGGTTGATCCTCGTGGATTTACACATCTGAAATGGGATCCACAGGATTTCCTGCATGGCTTCCTCACCTCTAACCACACACTCCAACAATCTTTGGGGCTGGCAACAGGAGGGGGTTTTAAGTTTATAGGGAGCCCTAGTGAACTAAATACTCTTTCTTTCTTTCTTTCTTTTTCTTTCTTTCTCTCTTTCTCTCTCTCTCACACACACACCAACCACTGAGTATCGTGATCTGCCACCATCCCATAGCCAACCCAGGAATGTTATAATATAGAGAGACTAAGAGTTGGCACAACAACGTACAAAAATAAGAAATAAAAAAATAGTTTTTGAAATTCTCATGGGGTTTTTCCCCACCCAGCCTCCTTTCTCAGTTACCAATAAATCTTTGCCTGCCATTCCTGAGTGTAACCCCTGAATCTTGATCAAGCTTGGGGTGCAACCAGGCCAGAAGCTGTGAGCTGGACTGGCCCTTCCTACATTGACCAACCCCTTGAAAAATAGCATTAGCATTTAGATTTATATACCGCTTCCTAGTGCTTTTACAGCCCTCTCTAAGCGGTTGACAGACTCCGCCTCTTGCCCCCAACAATCTGGGTCCTCATTTGACCCACCTGGGAAGGAGGGAAGGCTGAGTCAACCTGGAGCCGGTGGTGGGATTTGAACTGCTGAACTACAACTAGCAATTAGCTGAAGGAGCCTGCAGGGCTGCACTCTAACCACTGCGCCACCCTGGCATCGTGTCCAATTGAGAAGTCAAACCAACAGAAGTCCCAAGCCCAGCTTGGGATGCCTTTGGAGAGCAAGAGATCTTCTTTTAGTGTCCGATGGAAGAGATCACCTGCTCTGTCCTTAAAAGGATCCAGAGACTTAAACTACAGCCACTCCAGATGTTTCCGAAAGGGGTCCACCTCCGTCACTGGTGAAATATTCTGACCTTGAGGTCTCCACCTTGAAGAGAAGGAAGAGCTCGTCCTACAAACTGAAGAAAGGTGGCATTCCACATTCTACTCCTCCTCCACTTTCTCCTCCCTACTTAACTACTACTAATACTCTACTACTAATAGTAGCACTCCTGCATTTCCCATGGGTTGACGTACAGCTGTCTGCTTGGGAATCAGGATTCAATGCTGTTTAGTCCCATCCTAGAGGTTTTTCCTATTTCAACTCTGGGATTATTGGGGGGGGGGGATGTCAGTGACCCCCCCAAAGCCCCCTTCTTCAACAGGCCACCTAAGACAGGGAAGGGGCTGCCCCACACTTTCTTGCACTCAGCAGCGTATTGCACACCAAGCACAAAATGCCATTGTGAGTTTTTCTTGACGACAGAGCAATTTCCAGCTTGGAGCCTTGAGACATGTCTGGATTGCAAAGTTCAGAGCAACTGGACGGTTGTGGGAAGGGAAACACAACACTGCGCAGAAAAGCTCGGGTGGAGGAAAGCCGCTCTGGCCATTTGGGACAGATGTGGGGAGTTTTGGTGCCCCCTGCCTTCTCCACTGACCCATTTGGACTGAGACAAAAAGGCCTTTGGGTTGGACTTCGCTTCTTCCATCTCTGGACGAAAGTGTGAAAGGGGAAACAAATGACACTATTGTGCGTCTCTAACTACCGTAATTTTCGCAGTGTAAGACGCACCTTTTCCCTCCCTAAAAGAGGCTGATAATTTGGGTGCATCTTATATTATTTTTTTTCAGCCCTAACTAGCTGCTAACGCTCTTCCCAGCTCTTCCCTTGCAAGCTCTTTCATTGTTACTCTCTGCGAAGAGTGTTTTCCAAGTCCTAAGTCTTTGCAGGGTTTTTCCATTGCTCTAACTTGCTCCGAATAAGTTTCTTTCCAGCCCTAACCAGGTGCTAACCATGTTCCCAGCTCTTACCCACTTGCAAGCTCTTTCATTGTTACTCTCTGCGAAGAATGTTTTCCAAACCGTGTCTTTGTAAGGTTCCCCCCACCCCATTCTCTACTTGCTCCAAATGTTTCTCTCCAGCCCTAACCAAGTGCCAACAATGTTCCCAGATCTCACAGGCTTGCAAGCTCTTTCATTGTTGCTCTCTGCTAAGAATGTTTTCCAAGCCCTAAGTCTTTGCAGAGTTTTTTTCCCATTGCTCTACTTGCTCCAAATGTTTCTTTCCAGGTGCTAACGATGTTCCCAGCTCTTACCTGCTTGCAAGCTCTTTCATAGTTACTCTCTCCGAATAAAGTTTTTTTTAAGTCTTAACCAGGGGATAAAATAATGTGCTGGTTAAGGACATTAGATAAAACAATGTGCTAGCCAAGGAATACCTGGTAAAAAGATTCTTTTCCCTATTTTCCTCCCCCAAAACTAAGGTGCATCTTATATTCCGGTGTGACTTATACTCCGAAAAATACGGTATATATGCACAGAGGTCCCACACCGTGCACCTTGCCTTAGCCTCCTTCAAGCTAGGGGGCGCCATTTGCAGGAGATGGGAGGGACAGCTGGGCAACCTTAAAAAACAGGCCCGGTTCAGGTGGGCACCTCTGGCCACGCCAAACCAAGCCCCCCCGTTCTCCTCCTGAGCCCAGCTTTGGGTTCCTGGCCTCTCGTTTCCTTAGACGCCTTTTGGCGAAAGGACGACCAGATCTTGGTGAGTCGGGAAGTTCTTGGTTCTGCTCTTCACGGGCAATTCGACCAAGAGCTCCTTCCAAAACCTTCCCGCGGGGTAACGGGACTTCTCGCCCTTCCACTTAATGACGGTCAGCGCCGTCTTGGCTCGCCGGAGCTCCTTGACTTTGCTCTTCTTGATGGGCTTGTACTGGACCAGGATGACCTTGATGCTCCCCTGGGAGGCCATGTTCTCCAGGCCGGCCTTGAACTCCAGCAAAGCCTGGGTGCCCCGCAGGACGTAATTGGGGCTCAGGACAACCAAGAGACGGCGGCTTCTCTGGATGAAGCTCAGGGTTTCATCCGTCACAACTGAGGAAGAAAACAGGCAGGTTAGGGCAGCGGTGGGCGGGCGAGAACCTCCCCACGGCTGGGAAGAGGAAGGGAGTCTCACCCGTTGCCTTCTCAAGCTCCTGGCCGAATAGAATAGAATAATAGAAATAGGGGAGAAAAGGAGAGGAATAGAACAGAATAGAATAGAATTAGAATAGAAATAACAGAATAGAATGGAAGGGACCTTGGAGGTCTTCTACTCTAACCCCTGCTTAGGCACAAAACCCTACACCAGGCAAATCCAATTTCTGCTTAAAAACTTCCAGTGTTGGGCCATTCACAACTTCTGGAGGCAAGCAGTTCCACTGATCAACCATTGTGATTGTCAAGAAATTTCTGCTTAGTTCTAAGTTGATTCTCTCCTTGTTTAGTGTCCACCCATTGCTTCTTGTTCTGCCCTCAGAGGAGGAGAACTTGACTCCCCCTTCTTTGTAGCAACCCCTTTCCCTTAAACTAGCCAGGCCCAGTTCCTGCAACCGTTGTTCGTATGTTTTAGCCTCCAGTCCCCTGAATCCTCTTTGTGGCTCTTCTCTGCCCTCTTTCTAGAGTGTCAACGTCCTTTTTACATCGTGGTGACCAAAACTGACTGCAGCATTCCAAGTGTGGCCTCACCAGGGCCGTGTAAAGTGGTATGAATCCTTCACGTGATCTTGATTTCACCCCAACTCTTTCCTTCCATGACTTCCAGAACATCCCCAGGGAGATCAAAACAGTCAAGATGTCAGCACATTTAACCACGTTAAAAAAGTGTGACATGTATCTTTGACTACTCAGAGATAACTCTGCACACTCCTTAATAACCCCCAACTCAGGGAATCTGCACCTCTGGATCCAAATGGATTTCCTGTTACCTTCACCCCCCCCCCCATTCATCTGCAGCGTAAACTGAAAAAATTATGTTGGATAATTAAAGGGAAGGTCCACTCCACAACGAAATTGCTATACTTTTAAATTGGCATTTCTCAATCTCGGGGATTTAAATTGGGAGGACTTCAACACCCATAATTCCCCAGCCAGCCTGTGTGAAACCCAGCATCCCCCCCAAGCCCAACAGGTGTGGACTTCAACTCCCAGAATTCCCTGCCACCAATGCCTTCCTTTCGACCTGCATCC
The DNA here is from genome assembly GCF_031021105.1 of Erythrolamprus reginae. NCBI lineage: Eukaryota > Metazoa > Chordata > Lepidosauria > Squamata > Dipsadidae > Erythrolamprus > Erythrolamprus reginae. The sequence goes on along the minus strand of NC_091954.1, from coordinate 117,917,500 downwards.
CATATTGCCTCCTGCATACTCTCTTTTAATCCCTTCCTCTGCAGGAGGGGGGAGAAATACAGGCCTGGCTGCCGAGTGGGGAATTCTGGGAGTTGAAGTCCCCCCCTCTTAATGTTCCCGCGGTTGAATAACACTCCTTTTTTAAGCCAAACGTGGGCAACTTTTGCCATCTGCGGCTGCCGAGGAATAAATGAGGAGCCGAAAGACGCATTGGCAGTCATGCAGAATAGGAAAAAATCAAGCGAGATTCCCACTTTTCCTTAGGGGCCATGTGAAACTCCCCCCCCCCCTTTTTGAAAAACTGCTGTGCTTTTTTAGGGTTTAGGTCTCCTGGTTTCCTTATCCCCCCCCCAAAAAGCAGACCCCCCCCCCCAGTTTCCACTGAACCCCTCCACCCTGTTTTCCTTTTAATTTTTCTTGTCCTAAGCTATCTTTGCAAAAAACTCTTTGTTGTCCTCTGCTTTCCTGCGATCAAAAGCCCCTCTGTTGGGGGGGAAGAAACCCCACAGCTGCCATCTCAAAAAAATAAATAAATCCCCTTTCTTCCGACCGAATTCCTTTGCAGAGCCAACCATTCCCTTTCCTGGAAGGGGTCATCCTGGGCTTCTTCGGCCCCAGCTGTGCATGGACATTGGGGGCCTGTAGGAGTCAGCCCAGCCTGACCGGAGAGTGGAGGATGGGTTTTGGGATACTTACTTCCCCCTGGGAGACTATCTCGGTCGAAAATGCACAGCTTGTAGCCGTACTCGTTCTCCAAAACGCCCCGAAGTGTCAACAGCACAAAGTCCTCTTCTTCCGTGTTCCTGGCGTAGGAGACGTAAATGTCGTATTCTTTCCCATCTGGTGGCCGGAGGGAGAAAGAGAGAGAGAGAGAGGCCGAAAGAAGTTAGGGGCAACCGCTGTCTCAGGGGGGTGGGGGGGTCTGGGTTGCAAGTCAAAATTTGCAGGATGGCAAGAGTTGTGGCAGGGACCTCGGAGGTCTTCTAGCCCGACCCGTTTCCCAGAATAATAGAATAATAATTGTGGAAGGGACCTCGGAAGTCATCTAGTCTGACCCGTTGCTCAGAATATAGAAATAATAGAGACAGAAGGGACCTTAGAGGTCTTCTAGTCCAGTGTTTCCCAACCTTGGCAACTTGAAGATATCTGGACCAACTCCCAGAATTCCACAGCCAGGAGTGTTCAATGACATTTCAGACAAGCAGCTGTCTATTCTCTTCTTTAAAACCTCCCCATCTTTCTTTTTTTAAACCTCAGGGCAGTGCAAATGAGTGTGAGTTCGAGTCCCAGCCTAGGCAGGATTGACATTGGGTCAATCTCGGTCTCTCAGCCCAGCCCACCTCGCAGGGTTGTTGTTGTGGGGGAAATAGGAGGAGGAGAAGGAAGGAGGAGAATTAGACCACTGACTGAAGAGACCAGGGGACACGGCCGTGGGCAAAGGACAAGGCAGGGGGGGGGGAATCAACCCCCCTGTTGGAGAACCAGGAGAGGAAGAGGAAGGTGGTGGGCGAGGCAGAAGAACGGCCCCTGAGGCTCTGGAGGCCGAGGCGCCCTTACCGAGGACGGTTTCGTCAGTCCCAAAGTGAGCCCGGTAGAAGAGGACCATTTCCAGCCAGTAGAAGTGGTAAATGACCGTCAGGATGACCACCAGCATCACGGTGGCCCCCAGGCCACAAGCCAGCTCCACGGTGTATCTCAAAACTGGGGCTGAAGGGAAGAGGAGGAGGAAGGAGAGGAGGTATGGAGGAGAAGATGCGGAAGAGGTATAGGGCAGGAGGAAGAAGAGGAGGAAGGAGAGGAGGTATGGAGAAGATATGGTAAAGGAGGAGGAGGAGGAAGGAAAGGAGTTATAGAGGAGGTATGGAGGAGGAGGAGGAAGAGTTATGAAGGAGTAGGAAGGAGAAGGAGAAAGTGAAGGAGGAGGAGATTTTTATTATTATCATCATTATCATCATTATAATTGTTTATTATTATTATTATTATTATTATTATTATTATTATTATTATTATTATTATTGCTGTTATGATTATGATTATGGTTATTTTATTCATAAAAAACAGTAATACAGAGCAAATGAGATTTATATGCCGGATTTCATATCACAATATCCAAAGTGTCTAAAGTAGCATAATTATTATTTAATATAAATATATTATTATTAAGAGCCGGGTGGCACAGTGGTTAGAGTGCAGCACTGCAGGCTACTTTGGGTTAACTGCCAGCTGTAGTTCAGCAGTTCAAATCTCACCATGGGCTCCAGGTGGACTCAGTCTTCCATCCTTCCCAGGGGGATAAAATGAGGACCCAGATTGTTGGGGGCAAGAGGTTGAGTCTGTCAACCACTTAGAGGGGGCTGGAAAGCACTGTGAAGCGGGATATAAGTCTACATGCTATTGCTATTATTGTTGTTATTGTTGTTGTTGCTATTATTATTATCATCATCATCATCATTCACACCAAAAGTGAAACCCACTGAAGATGGCTGTTTCTAGAAGATCAGAAATACCCCTGACTTTTCAAACAAGATATAGTTTCCCTGGAAGAAGAACTTGGCCCAAACGTGGACCTCAAAGGCGTGTGGGGACATTGAAACGTCTCCTTCGTTCCACCCCACATCCCTCCTGGCGCACCACCCTTGGGATCCATTCCTGGAGCTGGTCCCGGAGCCAGACGATCTCCTTAAGGGGACCTGTGCAGGACCGTGTACCCTGCTGCTGAATCCAAGCAGCCCCCACCTCCGTTCCTGCTCCGAGTTCAATAAGGACAATGAACTAAACCCAAACGAAGTTCGGGAGCATCCGAGAAGTTCTGGGCTTGCCGTCCAGCCGTTCGCCTATTTCTCATTGGGTCAAGCAAGTGGGTTCCTTACGTTTAATTTTCACGACCGCCTGCATATGCACCAGGCCCCTGTTGTTCTGGGCAAAGCAGGTGAAATTGCGTTTCAGGTCCTTCTCCGTCAGGCGGGGAACCAGCAGGGTCTTTTCGATCTTGGTCCCTCCGATCGTTAACGGGGTCTCCCTAGAAGAGGGTCCGGGAGAGAAAGGGAAACGGATGGAGAAAGCAGGGAGAGCACATTTATCTATTTTATTTTATTTATTTATTTATTTTGTCCAATACAAAACGAATACATGTAGTAATATATATCAAGGGAAGGATAGAAGAGAAGATATGAAAATAAACTACGTCAATGAAGAAAAGAGGAAAAGATATAGGAATGGAAGAAAAGAATATAAACTATATAGGAGGAGCTTCCTCTTGGAGACAACGGGAGAGCCGCTGGTGTCTTACGTGGTGGAGATGTTGAACTTGAAGTCGGTGACGTCATCCGAGTGTTTCCCGTCAATGGCCCACCAGACCTCCTGCGGAGAGTCCTTCAGGAAGGTGAAGGTGACCTCGCACGGGAGGCTGAGCTGCTCACCTGGCAACCACAAGAAAGAAGAGGAAGGTGAGCCTCTCCTAAGGTCCACCTGGAAGCAGAACCAACTCCTGGAGGCCTCTCTCTGCTCTATTCGGAATTGGAATTAATTTATTATTTATTAATTGGATTTGTATGCCGCCCCTCTTATTATTATTGAATTAATAATAATTATAATGCTAAACGTTTATTTATACAGTGTTCCCTCGATTTTCGTGGGGGATAAGTTCCGAGACCACCCGCGAAAGTCAAATTTCCGCGAAGTAGAGATGCAGAAGTAAATACACCATTTTTGGCTATGGACAGTATCACAAGCCATCCCTTAACACTTTAAACCCTTAAATTAAAATTTTCCATTCCCTTAGCAACCATTTACTCACCATTATTACTGGTACTCACCATTGAATAAGACACTTAGGGATCCTGATATTTATAAACATAATTATTTATTAACAATGTTTTTTTTGTTATTTATTTGCAAAAATTATTAGTTTGGCCATGACGTATGACGTCATCGGGCAGGAAAAAATGTGGTATAGAAAAAACCCACGAAGTATTTTTTAATTAATATTGTTTGAAAAACTGTGGTATAGGCCATTCGCGAAGTTCGAACCCGCAAAAATCGAGGGAACACCCATACACAACTAACAAGGGTAGACAGTAGGCAGTACACACACTTAGCTAAAACACAACTAATAAAACCACTAAACTTGTTAAAGACCTTCCCAACTTCTCCAATGTCCCCCCCTCTTGCTGATCCCCAGAACAAGGATGTTTCAATCTGCCAAATCACAGAGGGATGTCTTTAATGCCTTGAGGAAACGGAGAATATTCTCCTCTACCCGAAGCTCTAAGGGAAGACTGTTCCTCAGGCATGGGGCCAACTCTTGAAAGGCCCTGTAAGTTTGATGTGGCTGTACATGTCTGTGGAACAGTCAACTGACCCTTCCCTGCCGAACGTAGGTCCCTCAATGGTGTATACCAGAATAAGTAGGTCGCCAAGTAATTTGGTATGCTTGAGCGCAGGGCCTTAAACACCATCACCAATAGTTTAAATTTGGCCCTGGCTCGAGTTGGCAACCAATATCCACATGGGGCCAAGACATGAGATGACCTGGGGAGGTTTAGAACCACCCGGACGGCACTGTTTTGGACCAGCAAGAGAAATGAATTTGGATGTGATGGACAGGTGGCCACGGCTGGGCCATTACCTGGCTTGCGTTCATAGATGATCCGCTTGGTTGGGTAGATGATCACAGGAGGCGTTGACCTCTCTGGGGCTCCTACACACCAGGTTCAAAGAATAAATAAATAAAGTCAACGGAAAGGTGCGTTAAACTTAGTTAATTCTGCACGTAACGACTGGGGCGAAATCAATCGTTGCACAACAATGGGAAAGTGAAAACATTCTAACTGAAGATGAATTATTAGAAAAAATTGTGACCTGTGCAGAAATGGATGAATGAACCATGTGAATAACAGATCAAGATGAGTCGGAATGCTACAGGGCTGGAACAAATTTCACCTTTCGTCTGAAAGTGGGGAAAAATGAAAAATGAAATAAAGGAAACCCATTAAATAGTCAAGTAACTTAAATAAGAAGGAAAGAAAGGAAGATTGGTTGGAGATAGGAATAAAAGAGACACCGATGCCAAATAAAATGTACCGTATATACTCGAGTATATGCCGACCCAGTTATAGGCTGGAGAAGCAGACAGAGCGACGGGCAAGAAAGACTCAGCAAACATGGAACCGAATCAGGATGTGAAAGCTGAGGAAGGGACACTGGGTGCGTTTCGGGGGGACTCACAATGAGTCTGAGAGTGAGGAGGTTGGAGAGGGTGTGGGGTCAGAGGCTGAAAGCCAACCAGGGCCTCTTGCACCTCTAGAGATGCCCACGAGTGACTCGGGAGAAGAGGAGGAGCCTCTTCTTGACGCCAGAGTACGCAGGGGTGTCAGCAGACAGGAGTGGCTGAGCAAGAGGAGGTCTCTGCGTGAATAGCTCTATAGAACCTTCAACCACAACAACACACGAGCACGTGATAGATTCAAACTTAACGTAAACCGCTCCAAACTAGATTGCAGAAAGTACGACTTTAGCAATAGAGTGATCAACGCCTGGAAGGCTCTACCTGACTCTGTGGTTTCTTCCCCCAACCCCAAAATCTTTAACCTCAGATTGTCTACAGTCGACCTAAGAGGTCTGTAAGGGGCGGGCATAAGCGCACCAGGGACGTGCCTACCATCCCTGCCCATAATTATTATTATCCTGATGGGTTTATTTATTTATTTTATTTATGTATTCATCAAATTTGTATGCAGCCCCTGTCCGCAGCCTCGGGGCAGCTAACAACAGTAATAAAACAATATAAACAAATCTGATATTTAAGTTAATTTTAAAAAGAAACCCCAATTTAAGAGACCAATCATACATACAGACATACCATGCATAATTTTTTTTAAGCCTAGGGGAAGGGAATATCTCAATTCCCCCGTGCCTGACGACAGAGGTGGGTTTTAAGGAGCTTACGAAAGGCAAGGAGGGTGGGGGCAACTCTGATATCTGGAGTTGGTTCCAGAGGGCTGGGACCGCCACAGAGAAGGCTCTTCCCCTGGATCCCGCCAAACGGCACTGTTTAGTCGACGGGACCCAGAGAAGGCCAACTCTGTGGGACCTAACTGGTCGCTGGGATTCGTGCGGCAGAAGGCGGTCCCGGAGGTAGATCACCGGCATATTGTTTTTTATTTCTGCAGAAACACAACGCATTGTGAGTTCCCCCCAAACACACCTAGTTAAAACTTCAATGTCACATCCTCAGCTTTCAAATCCTGATTCAGTTCCATGTGTAGTCTGACAGTGTTGAGGGAATTATTTGTTTAGCAGAGTGATTGTGTTTGGGGAAAAATGTCCTTGTGTCTAGTTGTCTTGGTGTGCAATGGGAGTTGAAACAGTTTATGTCCAGGATGCGAGGGGGGTCCGTCAATATTTTCCCCTCCCTCTTTTTGACACGTGCAGTCAGGTCCTCAGTGGAAGGCAGGTGGGCAGCCATCGTTTCTTCTGCAGTTCTGATTCTCCTCTGAAGTCCGTGTCAGTCTTGTTGTGTTGCAGAACCCAACCAGGCAGTGATGGAGGTGCAGATGACAGACTCAGTGATTCCACTGTAGAACTGGATCAGCAGCTCCTGGGGCAATTGGAGCCTCCTGAGTTGGCGCAGAAAGAACAGTCTTTGTTGTGCTTTGTTGTGCTTTTTTGAAGGTGACTACAGTTGTGTAGAAGGTACAGTTGTGTAGAAGAACATACATAAACAAAACATTATTAAAACCTTGGACGACGTGTGGCAGTCCTGTTTCTTTATTTTCTATAATGATATTTCTATATTACCATCATAATATTTCTAAAACTATATACTGTATTATTTATTTATTTATTTATTTATTTATTTATTTATCCATCCATCCATCCATCCATCCATCCATCCATCCATCCATCCATGCTGAGTCTTTCTTGCCAGTCGCTCTGTCTGCTTCTCCAGCCTGGTGCCCCCAAGCCCCCCTCCAGTTCCTCCTTCACATCTGGAGTTTCCGAGCTAGCATAATTTTTTAAAAATTTTTTTGGCTGGCGTCTGGGGTGTCGTGGCACTTTGCATCCTTGGGGGCTCTGGTTGCTAAGCTGCCCTGCAGAAACCTTCCTCACTTGAAAAAGCTCAGCCCAGAGTTGCAAATCCTTTCGTAGCGAGGCTTCTGCAAAAGAAGGGTTTTTTAAAAATGAGATAATTATTTTTATAACCGCCTGAATTAGAGGGAGGCGTCTTCTCCGAGACATTTGCCCACATGTTCCCGAGACTTCATCTACATCTCCTTCCTCATCTCTCTGGTAACGGTTCGCCCCTCGCTTCTCTCACCACCATCCACTCCTCTCTCGGCCCACTGGTGCCAATCAGCCGATAAAAGAGCTGGCAGGCAATTCTCAACCTTAGGAAATCTGACGGTCTGACGCTCCACTGAGACGCTGGGACCCTGCTTTGATTTTTTTCAACAAGTAGTAGAAGATGCAGAGCCTGGAGGTCCTTAGGGTCCTTGAGTTTCAAATAGTTCTTATCCTCTTTAGACTTGTGTTATGTAGAGTAGAGTAGAATAGAATTCTTTATTGGCCAAGTGTGATTGGACACACAAGGAATTGGTCTTTGGTGCAGATGCTCTCAGTGGACATAAATGAATCATGATACAACACTTAATGATTGTCATAGGGGTCAAATAAGAAATCAGGAAAGAATATTAATAAAAATCTTAAGGATACAAGCTGCATCAAACAGTCATAAGTGGGAGGAGATGGGTGATAGGAACAATGAGAAAAAACGAGTAGTAATAGTATGGCTGACTTAGTGAATAGTTTGACAGTGTGGAGGGAACTATTTGTTTAGCAGAGTGATGGCGTTTGGGAAAAACTGTTCTTGTGTCTAGTTGTCTTGGTGTGCAGGGCTCTGTAGTGTCAATTTGAGGGTGGGAGTTGAAACAGTTTGTGTCCAGGATGCGAAGGGTCAGTCAATATTTTCATGGCCCTCTTTTTGATTCATGCAGTATCCAGGTCCTCAATGGAAGGCAGGTTGGCAGCCATGGTTTCTTCTGCAGTTCTGATTCTCCTCTGAAGTCTGTGTCGGTCTTGTTGGGTTGCAGAACCCAACCAGACAGTGATAGAGGTGCAGATGACAGACTCAGTGATTCCTCTGTAGAACTGGATCAGCAGCTCCTGGGGCAGTTGTAGCTTCCTGAGCTGGCGCAGAAAGAACAGTCTTTGTTGTGCTTTATTGTGCTTTTTTGAAGGTTACTACAGTTGTGTAGAAGGTACAGTTGTGTAGAAGAACATACATAAACCAAACATTATGAAAACCTTGGACGATGTGTGGCAGTCCTGTTTCTTTATTTTCTATAATGATATTTCTATATTACCATCATAATATTTCTAAAACTATATACTTTATTTTTTTTATCTATCTATCTATCTATCTATCTATCTATCTATCTATCTATCTATCTATCTATCTATCTATCTATCTTTCTACCTACCCACCCACCCATCCATCCATTAGATTTTTATGCCGTCCTTCTCCTTAGACTCAGGGTGGCTTACAACATGTTAGCAATAGCACTTTTTAACAGAGGCGGCCTATTGTCCCCACAATCCAGGTCCTCACTTGACCCCCCTCGGAAGGAGGGAAGGCTGAGTCAACCTTGAGCTGGTGATGAGATTTGAACCGCTGACCTACAGATCTACACTCAGCTTCAGTGGCCTGCAGTACCGCACTCTACCCGCTGCGCCACCCCAGCTCGAGTATATACTCGAGTATAAATCCGACCTCGGCTGCGATGGCCTGAGCGCCGCCAGGTACAGTTCGGCTATACGCGACTCCTCAGGGAGCACGTACAGGTCAGGAGATTCCACTGCGGAGCAGAGACCGAGCGCTCAGGTTGGGGGAAGAAACCACAGAGACAGGCAATGCCTTCCAGGCGTTGACCGCTCTATTCCTGAAGTTGTATTTTCTGCAATCTAGTTTGGAGCGGTTTACATTATGTTTGAATCTATTACGTGCTCATGTATTGTTGTGGTCAGTGTTCCCTCTAATTTTTTTTTGGGGTGGGCGGAAAAGTATAGTGTCTGAGCGGCAGTCCCTTCGGGACTGGGCGGCACAGAAATAATTAATAAATAAATAAACAAATAAACAAACAAACAAACAAATAAAAAACCCACCCTGTTTTGCCTGAGAGAATTTCAAAATAAAATACTGTACTGTGTGTCTATAACAGTGAGCTCATAATAGGGCAACTCTATCAATATCAAAATGCCACTTAAATAGTTGAGCTAGTTTCAAACTAGATTTTGATTTTCTTTCTCTCTTCCTTACTCCCATTCTTTTTCTTTCTCTTTTCCTTCCTCTCTTTTTTCTATCTGTTTCTCTCTCTTCCTCTCTTCCTCTCTCTCTCCTTCCCTCTCACTCTTTCCCTCTCGGCTTGTGGGCAGGTTTGGAAAACTCTGAGTTGATGATGATTTTTAAGTGAGCAATTGCTCACTGCTCAGCTTAGAGGGAACTATGGTTGTGGTTGAAGGTTCTACAGAGCTATTCACGCAGAGACCTCCTCTTGCTCAGCCACTCCTTTCTGCTGACACCCCTGCGTACTCTGGCATCAAGAAGAGGCTCCTCCTCTTCTCCTGAGTCACTCATGGGCACATCTAGAGGTGCAACAGGCCCTGGTTGGCTTTCAGCCTCTGACACTGCATCCTCTCCTACCTCCTCACTCTCAAACTCGGGAGCTTATGATACCAACCCACACTCATCTCTCGATCCTCAGAATCCGCCATCAGCTGCATGGGACGCAGACGGGCCACAAGACTAACTAACCCTGATGGTTGTTTTTTTTCTCCCATCCACTAGAGCGGAGAGATTGCAGAGGAAGGGATTACAAGATACACAGCAAACAGAATGTTGTAAGTTTCAGGGAGTTCTGAGAGTAGAAGTCCACATACCATCTGTTGTGTCTACTCCTGTTCAGTTTGGTGATTTTTCAGATTCTGATTCAGAAAGTGGTTGTGAATTAGTGGCAGGGCCTGATTTAGAAGCAGAAGAAGAAGAAGGAGGAGACCAACCACAGGATGTTTCTATGGGTTCAGATTCAAGTGAAGGAGAAGCAGGTGCTAGATGGGTAAATCCTTATTTCAGACGCTTGCAGAGGTGAAGAGAGCAAGTGCCAGGGAAGAAATATTAAGGAGAGGAACGGGTTAATTAATCAAGTAATTAATTTGTCACTTCCGGGTGTCAGCGGAAGAGAAGAGTTGAGTCGTCAATCTTCGTTAAGAAATATGGAGGTTTCTTTCAAGCAGCTCCAAATGTAAGCTATGCCTTGTGTGCTTTTAATTGCAGTTTTTAATGACTCTGGGCTAACTCTGACTAGCCATCAATCTTAGAATGACTTGTGGAATGTTTTAATGATTTTGATGTTGCCTTGCATACCGAAGCCTAAGATAAGAGATGAGCGCTGCGTGCCGAGATGATTCAGTGTGGAACAAAGGAAAGAAGAATAAAGATGATCTAAGATCACTGGAGCTGAATCCGTACAGCTGGAAGCAATGCTATATCCCTCTATAGTATTATTTTGTAAGGTGTCCTTTGAGAAAACTGAACAGAAGTAGCTATTGAAATGGTCAGCGATCTCCTTATTCCCAATACATGCATTAATGGGAATAAGGAGATCGCTGACCATTTCAATAGCTACTTCTGTTCAGTTTTCTCAAAGGACACCTTACAAAATAATACTATAGAGGGATATAGCATTGCTTCCAGCTGTACGGATTCAGCTCCAGTGATCTTAGAAGCCGATGTCTTAGAAGAACTTGAAAGATTAAAGATAAATAAGGCAATGGGTCCAGATGGCATCCATCCCAGAGTTCTTAAAGAACTCAGATCTGTCATTGCTACCCCCCTGACTGATTTGTTTAACCAATCCCTGTTAACAGGAGATGTTCCTGAGGATTGGAGAATGGCCAGTGTTGTGCCTATCCACAAGAAGGGCAGTAGAGAAGAAGCTGGAAACTACAGGCCAGTTAGCTTGACATCAGTTGTAGTTAAAATGATGGAGACTCTACTCAAAAAGAGGATAAATCAGCATCTAAAAAACAATAACTTATTGGACCCAAATCAGCATGGCTTTACTGAAGGCAAATCGTGTCAGACTAATCTCATTGAGTTCTTTGACTATGTCACAAAGGTGTTGGATCAAGGTGGTGCCGTGGATATTGCCTATCTGGACTTCAGCAAAGCCTTTGATACGGTTCCACATAAAGAGCTGATAGATAAATTAGTGAAGATTGGACTTAATCCCTGGATAGTTCAGTGGATTTCAAGCTGGCTGAAGCATAGACATCAGAGAGTTATTGTTAATGGCGAGTATTCTGAGCAGAGTCAGGTTACAAGCGGTGTGCCACAAGGGTCTGTTCTGGGTCCTATTCTTTTTAATATGTTTGTGAGTGACATAGGGGAAGGTTTGGTAGGGAAGGTTTGCCTATTTGCCGATGACTCTAAAGTGTGCAATAGGGTTGATATTCCTGGAGGGGTCTGTAATATGGTAAATGATTTAGCGTTACTAGATAAATGGTCAAAGCAATGGAAACTGCAGTTTAATGTTTCCAAATGTAAAATAATGCATTTGGGGAAAAGGAATCCTAAATCTGAGTATTGCATTGGCAGTTCTGTGTTAGCAAAAACTTCAGAAGAGAAGGATTTAGGGGTAGTGATTTCTGACAGTCTCAAAATGGGTGAGCAGTGTGGTCGGGCAGTAGGAAAGGCAAGTAGGATGCTTGGCTGCATAGCTAGAGGTATAACAAGCAGGAAGAGGGAGATTGTGATCCCCTTATATAGAGCGCTGGTGAGACCACATTTGGAGTACTGTGTTCAGTTCTGGAGACCTCACCTAGAAAAAGATATTGACAAAATTGAACGGGTCCAAAGACGGGCTACAAGAATGGTGGAAGGTCTGAAGTATAAAACGTATCAGGAAAGACTTAATGAACTCAATCTGTATAGTCTGGAAGACAGAAGGAAAAGGGGGGACATGATCGAAACATTTAAATATGTTAAAGGGTTAAATAGGGTTCAGGAGGGAAGTGTTTTTAACAGGAAAGTGAACACAAGAACAAGGGGACACAATCTGAAGTTAGTTGGGGGAAAGATCAAAGGCAACATGAGAAAGTATTATTTTACTGAAAGAGTAGTAGATCCTTGGAACAAACTTCCAGCAGACGTGGTTGGTAAATCCACAGTAACCGAATTTAAACATGCCTGGGATAAACATATATCCATTGTAAGATAAAATACAGGAAATAGTAAAAGGGCAGACTAGATGGACCATGGGGTCTTTTTCTGCCGTCAGTCTTCTATGTTTCTATGTTTCTATGATGTGGTGTTTTACAAATGTATATGCATTTAGCAACCCTTTATTCCAATTATCTGTGGCCCTAGGTGGAGACCAGAACACCATCAAAGGGCCAGGTTTGGAGACCCCGCTGCCCTCCACTCTCCTTACCTACCACCTTGACTCTCATCGTCCGTGTCAGGGAGGAATCCCGGCCGTTCTCCCGGTAACTGGCCACGCAGGTGTATTCTCCTTCGTACGCTACTTGGATGATGCCAAAAGTGAGGTTGAGGCCATTGGGGATGCGGTCGTGATACTCGTATTTCATGAGGTGGCACTCCTGGAAGGGGGAGAAGATGGCAAAGTGGGTCACACAAGTGTGTGTACACTTCTCAGAGTGGCAGCTGGCTTAGAAAACCGAAGCCACTTCCTGGATTCTGGGATGGATTTCAAATGACCAGATGAAGCAGGTTAGGTAGAGATGGAATGGCTATGTTCCCACGCCACCTGAAGTGTGCTCGGATTACTTTTTATTTTATTTTATTTTATTTTATTTTATTGTTTTATTTATTTACTTTTACTTACTTACTTACTTACTTACTTACTTACTTACTTACTTACTTACTTACTTATTTGATTGATTGATTGATTGATTGATTGATTGATTGATTGGATTTGTATGCCGCCCCTCTCCGAGGACTCGGGGCAGCTCACCACATATATAAAAACAGAACAGTAATATAATCCAATTAATGCTAAATTTAAAAACAATTAAAAGAAAAACTTATCGGCCAATCATTCAACTATCATACTTAAGGCATTCAGTGGTCAGGGAAAGATGTCAAAGTCCCAAGCCTGGCGGCAAAGATGAGTTTTTAAGCTCTCGGGATTAAACTCTGATCAGGTTTTTTTTTGGGAAAAATAATATTTTATTAAGTATATACAGTAATCCTTTGCTACTTCATGGTTCATCTTTCGCGGATTCGCTATTTCACAGGTTTTCAAAGGGGGTTTAAATCCATTAAAATTCATAAAATTCTTCTACAGTACTCCTGTACTCTGTTAAAGAAACTAGTAGGACATCACATGTAGTTCCAGCTGAGAAACATTATAGAATGACTGTTTCATGCAAAGGGTGGGTTTTAAAAGTCCAAATACTCATTAAATACATTAAAAATATCTTTCCTCTACTTCACGGAAATTCGTTTCTTACGGGGGGTCTTGGAACGCCTCCCCAGCGGAAAAATGGGGGATTACTGTATATATTAAAAAAAGAGACAAAGAAATAATCAAACATACAAACACATAAGAGCATATATACTGTACAGTGATCCCTCGATTTTCGCGATCTCGAGCTTCGCGAAACGCTATATCGCGATTTTTCCCACCCGATGACGTCACTCTCTTCCTTTCTCATCTTCCTTTCTCTCTCTCTTTTTCTATCTTGCTTCTTCCTCTCTCACACTCTCTTCCTCCTCTCTCATCTCTTTCTTTCCTTCTCTCTCTTTCTCTATCTCTCCCCCTCTTGCTCTCGAGCGGTGGGCGGGCGAGCGGCGGGCGGGCAGCAGCGAGGAGCCGAAGATCGGGGTTTCCCCTTTGCGTGGGCGGCGGGGAAACCCCGATCTTCGGCTCCTCGCTGCTGCGGCGCTGCCGAGCAGATCAGCTGCTGGGCGGCCGAAGAAACCTTCCCTGGGTCTTCCCCGCCGCCCACGCAAACTCCACCATCTGCGCATGCGCGGCCATGGAAAAAGGGCACGCATGCGCAGATGGTGTTTTTACTTCCGCACCACTATATCGCGAAAAATCGAGTATCGCGAGGGGTCTTGGAACATAACCCTCGCGATACTCGAGGGATCACTGTATACCTATTTACATCTATAGTTTGCGCATTCACTTATAATTCCATCTTATATGAATATATATTAATATAAAAGACATTTAACATGGTTGAGATGCCTTTTATATATTAATATAAAAGACATATAGAGGTAGGTGTATGTACACACACGCACCTACAGCTCTTCAAAAATTGTATACATTCGACCTCATTTGCTGCGATAAGAAAAACATACCCAGAAGGGAAAAAAAGAAAAAAAAAATCAATTTTTTTCCTATCGGTTCTGGGAACCTGACAAAAATTATTTTACCTGTTCCGATTCCAGAAAAATGGTTGTCCAGTCTCTTCTGAAAAGCCTCCAGCGATGGACCCTACACAACTTCTGGTGGAAAGTAGTTCCACTGGCTGTCCTAATCATCAGGAAATTTCTCCTTAATTCTGGGTTGCTTCTCTCCTTGATTAGTTTCCATCCGTTGCTTCTTGTCCTGGCCTTTGGGTGGAAACCCCCCCCCCCTTCATTTGGGGCAGCCCCTCAGATTGGTGCTTGTCATTGAGGCTGTCTGTCCCTGATGGCTGGTTAGCGCCCCCCCTCCCCCGTCCCTCCGCGGGGCGATTAGAGAAAGAGGCTTTGCGCCACTCCTGATAGAGTTTTATTAGCCGGATAAACGAGCTGTCATCTGGAAATTTATTTCCACTGGGGATTTAGTCTGTGGCTGGGCTAATAGATGGCGGAGATTTGAATTTTAATGGCTGATGCCCTTCAGCCTAATGAAGTAATTCCTCTTCTCTGGTGGGAGGGAGGGCAGGGTGGATCAAAAGATGAACAGCTTTCTCCCACGCAGACCCTCCAAATGAGTGGCCGTGCCAAAGGACAGTGGCAGGAACTGGGCTTGGCCGGTCCAGTGAAGAGAAGGGCCAGGGAGACATGAGAGCAGTGTTGCAATATGCACTGCTCAAAAAAGGTAATATATTGTTAAACAACACAATATATGACTCCAAGTAAATCAAACTTCTGTGAAATCCAACTGTCCACTTAGGAAGCAACACTGGTTGACCATCAATTTCATCTGCTGCTGTGCACATTAAACTTTGTACAGAACAAAGGATTCAATAAGAATATTTCATTCATTCAGATCTACATAGAAACCTACAAGATTGATGGCAGAAAAAGACCTCCTGGTCCATCTCGTCTGCCCTTATACTATTTCCTGTATTTTATCTCAGGATGGATCTATGTTTATCCCAGGCAGGTTTACATTCAGTTCCTGTGGATCCTTCCTTCCTTCCTTCCTTCCTTCCTTCCTTCCTTCCTTCCTTCCTTCCTTCCTTCCTTCCTTCCTTCTCTTTCTTTCCTTCCTTCTTTCTCTTTCTTTCCTCCTTTCTTTCCTTCCTTTCCTCCTCATTCCTAGAAACATAGAAGGTAGAGGGCAGAAAAAGACCTCCTGGTCCATCTCGTCTGCCCTTATACTATTTCCTGTATTTTATCTCAGGATGGATCTATGTTTATCCCAGGCAGGTTTACATTCAGTTCCTGTGGATCCTTCCTTCCTTCCTTCCTTCCTTCCTTCCTTCCTTCCTTCCTTCCTTCCTTCCTTCCTTCCCTTTCTTTCCTTCCTTCTTTCTCTTTCTTTCCTCCTTTCTTTCCTTCCTTTCCTCCTCATTCCTAGAAACATAGAAGGTAGAGGGCAGAAAAAGACCTCCTGGTCCATCTAGTCTGCCCTTATACTATTTCCTGTATTTTATCTCAGGATGGATAGATGTTTATCCCAGGCATGTTTACATTCAGTGACTGTGGATTTACCCACCACGTTTGCTGGAAGTTTGTTCCAAGCATCTACTACTCTTTCGGTCAAATAATATTTTCTCATGCTGCTTTTGATCTTTCACCCAATCTAGGATGTGGGTTTTTTTTTTTGAGCAGTGTATATTTGAGAAGCTGTCCCAGAGAGGAGGGTGTGTGTGTGTCAGGCTGTTTCCCAAAGCACCCGAAGGCCAGACAAGGAACCATGGATGGAAGCTGACCAAGGAGAGATTCAACCTGGAAATAAGGAGGGATTTTCTGATGGTGAGGACACTCAAGAAAAGGAATAGCAGTTACCTTTGGAAGTTCTGAGAGCTTCATCACGCAAGGCTTTCTGGAAGAGACTGGGCTGCCATTCATGAGAAAGGGTGTAGGGTCTCCTGCATGGGGAGGGGGCTGGACTAGATGACCTCCAAGGTCCCTTCCAACTCTGTTAATCTGATGGTAACCAGCGAGATCCTGCTAGGAATGCTATGCAGGGGTTTATCTGTTTGTATTGTTAATTGTTTTCTAACTGTTCTTAGAGGGTTTTTTGTACTATTATTGAATAGAATACAGTAGAGTAGAGTAGAGAGCATCTGCACCAAAGACAGATTGCTCGTGTGTTGTGGTTAGCTCTGGCCCAGCTCCTGCCCCAAGGACTGTGGATGTGGGGGAGACATCCATCTGCTGCAGGCCTGTTTTGCCCCCGGTGGAATCTGATGATGAAGGCTCCTCTGACCAAGAAGACATGAGTGACAGGGAGGAGGAGAGTGTGGCAGACAGCTCAGAAGGAGATCAATTCTCTAGCTCCTCCTTGGATTCGGAACAAGAGTTAATGATACAGCCACGCATGCGGAGAGCGATGCATAGGCAGCAACAACTGAGAGATTATTATCAAAGAAAATGAGGCCACCTGTGGTTGGGTGAGGCTGTGGTCATTAGTGAGGCTGCTATAAAGAGCAGCCTGTGGGTTTGGCCATTGTGGAGGATTATCTGATCGTTGTGTTTCCTGACTGCTTTACTGACTTTGACCTTTTGTGTGCTGATTTTTCCCCGCTTTGAAACTAAACCAGAGCAAAGTGTGTTTCACTTTGTGAAAGAAGAAGGACTGTGAATTGCCTCACAGCTGCAAGCTAAGTATCACAGAACTGATAAGGGACTTATACAAATTACCAGTTTGTTTGGAGACAAGTGCTCTTTGCTATCCCAAAAGAGGGCTTGGTTTAAGGGAATTTTCATTATAAAGAACATTGTTTTGAATTCGTGTGTGTGTCTGAAATTTGTACCTGTGAATTTTTGGGAGGAGTCTACCAGAGAGCCCGACAGAACATTGTGTGTGCAATCACACTTGGACAGTGAAGAAATTCTATTCCACTCTGTTCCGTTCTATTCTATTCTATTCTGTGCAGAAGCCAAATCTCTGGCGGGGGTGAGAGCTGTGTGCGCACCCCACATGTCCCCACTGGGAGGGCGCACCAGAGAGTGTAACCTGGAACCCATTGCTGGTGGCGACCCACAGTTGAGAGCCGCTGCTCTAGAAAGAGTGCCGAGAGGAGAGCGGTGGGCACCGACGGGGAAGGTAAGTTCGAGCTCAACCGTGGATTCGCTCACCTTGTACCATCGGACCTGGGGCTGAAGCCCAGCGGGGATGAAGCTCTCCACATCTGGGCAGGTGAGGTTTTGTTTGACCCGGTCGTAGTACATGAGGACCTCTTCCGGCTTGACCGCTTGGCTGAGGCAGGAGCCGGGGTCTTTGTGGACCACCTCCAAGGGGACGGCAATTTTGCTGCAGTAGGTGGTGTTTCTGCGAGGAAAGGAGAAGAGGGGGGGTGTCACCGAGGGATGCCGATGGGGGCCCAAGAGACACAACGGTAGTGGTCACGTGTAGCACGCTAAGTTTAAGACTTAGCAAATATCGCCCTAGGAAGCCTGGGGAACTCCAGGCCACAAGAGAGCCTCGGCGGTGCAGTGTTTAGAGTGCAGTACTGCAACTACTTCTGCTGATCACCAGTTGGCAGCAGTTTGGCAGATCGAATCTCAGTAGGCTCCAGGTTGACTCAGCCTTCCATCCTAACCCTAACTGTGGTCGTAGGTCGAGGGCTACCTGCCTCCCCAAGTGGCCCCCAGTCCCTTCTCTGCTTCCTCGCTAAATATTCCTGCTCACAACAGAGCCTCCATAATTAGAAGGGAATAAACATCTGATCCAGGCAGGCCAATTAATCTGCAGCTGCAATTTTTCCACCCGTCGGTGTGTGTAACTCACAATCTTTGGCTCCCCAGCCTCTGTCAAACACAATTACCTCGGTCCATGAAACGTTAATTTTTAAATCCATATAATCTAACACTGGCCGCAAATCACTTGAGATCCCAGCCGAAAACACGTCCTTCTCTCTCTCTCTCTCTCTCTCTCTCTTTCTCTCTCTGCATCGGCACACGTTTCGAACTCTTGTCTAACCTTGGTTTGTTCTCCATCTTTATCTGCCTTTATATTGATATGGGATGGGGCGGCATACAAGTCACATGCACTAAAGCTGGGAACATGGTTAGCACAGTACTTGGTTAGGGCTGGATAGAAACTTATTTGGAGCAAGTTAGAGCAATGGAAAAAACCCTGCAAAGACTTGAGGCTTGGAAAACATTCTTCACAAAGAGTAACAATGAAAGAACCTGCAAGGGAAGAGCTGGGAAGATTGTTAGCAGCTAGTTAGGGCTGAGGGGGGGAAAAGCTTCGGAAAAAGTTACATTCAGAGTATAAAATGCACCTGAATTTTCAGTCTCTTCTAGGGAGGAAAATGTTGTATCCGAAAGATACAGTAAAATAATGAAATGAAATAAAATAAAAAACCTGTTCACAGCACCACATCTGCAATACTGCATCCAGTATTGGTCACCACAATACTATAAAGATGTTGAGATTTTGGAAAAGGCACAAAGAAGACCAACCAAGAGGACATGAGAACCTAAGAGGAGCCCTGCTGAATCGGGCCAAAGCCCATGGAGTCCAGCATTCTGTGTCCCACAGTGGCCCCCCAATTGTCCATGGGGCTCTTGAGCAGAAAGAGAAGGCAAGACCCTCTCTTTCCATTTGATCCCCAACAAATGGGACCCAAGGGAACCCTGCCTGCCTCAACCCACATAGAGGCGGCACTTGGACATCCGTTGCAATAACCACCTGTGATACACTTGGCATCCCTGAATCTGTCTCATCCTGCCTTGAATCTCTCCAGGCTGACAGCTGTCATGACCTCTTCTGGAAGGGAATCCCATCAACCAAGGACCCTCTGGGTGAAGAAATATCTCCCTTGATTTGTCCTCCCTTTCTCACCTGTGAGCTTTAGGGAGGGGCCCCTCGTCCTAGTATTGTGGGAGAGAGAAAAGGGTTTTTCTCTATCCACCTTTTCTATCCCCTGCAGGATTTTATTCCCTTCGATCAAGTCAACACCGTCTTTCAAGGCTGAAGAGACCGAGGTGTTGCAACCCGGTGTCATAAGGGAGGGGCTCCATTCCCTTGATCGTTCTTGTTGCCCTTTTTTGCACCTTTTCCGGTTCCATTCTATCCTTGAGGTGAGGTGACCAGAACTGTACACAGGACCCCAAGTGTGGCCTCACTATCGATTGGTACAGAGGCAAAACAACACTTGCCGACTTATTTTCGATTCCCTCCCTAATCCTGCCAAGCATGGAATTCGCTTTTTTGACTGCTGCTGCACACTGGGATGACCTCTTCATTGAGCTGTCCACCAAAACCCCAAGATCCCTTTCTTGGGTTGTCTCAGGAAGCTTGGACCCCATCAAACTCAGAAAGTTGGGTCCCCATCAGTTGGTAGGTATAATTGGGTTTTTTTGCCCCGATGTGCATAACTTTGCACTTGTTTAGGTTAAAATGCATTTGCCACTTAGTTGCCCACTCACCCAATTTCGAGAGATCTTTCTGGATTAAAAGCCTGGAGACTAAAACCTAAAGAAGGGTTGCGGCTCTATTCTCAATTTAAAATCATGCACTTTATCTCAATAAGGGGACGTGGCCTTCTTTTAATCCCTGCTGGGCGTCAAACCATTTGTAATTTATTTTCATGCCTGCATTCCTTCCCCCTTCTCCTGGACTTAACTGCCATCCGTAACTAAATCCAAAAGTTCTCATCGTTCATCCCTAATAAAACTCTCCTAGCCTTTTTCCAAAACACCAAATGCAAAAGTTTTTTCTTGCATCCAAAGATCGCTCAAAAAATCAACCAAAGAAAAAGAAAGAAAATCTGCCTTGTGCTGCGGGAGCATAAAATGCAGGGGGGTGGGGAAAATCTCATTTTGCTCCTTTTAAATTTTTATTTATGAAATGTATAATCCACCTCCTCCTCCAGCATCCTTTCATGCAAAATTCAGCCAGGCTTTTTTTTCCCCTCCGCAGGCTTCAAAAACTCAATTTTTGCACACAAAAAGAGACCTAGGAACATTAAACGCGTGGGACGACGCTACTTCTCGTGTGGCACAGACACAACCTTAAATAAATCACCTGGTGGCCTCCCACCAATAAGGAACCCACCTCCCCTGTTTTATCTCTCACCCCAATTCCACTTGCAACCTTTCCCAAGCTTCTCCTCGCATTTATGACGACTTTCAATCAATTTTTTTCTCTCCCCCCCCCCTGGACCCTCAAATTTATTGCATTCATTTCAATGGCAGTGTTCGACAATTCATTTCCATATCAATATATTCCTCCCAGCTGTTCCCATATCGGTTCCCCTCCCTGGCCTCTCCTCTCTCAAATGTCCACTTCTATTTTTTAAAAAATAGTTTTTATTAATAATTTTTTTAAATTAAAAACAGTACAAAAAATACATTACACAAATGCATACATTTACGTGTAAGAAAAACAATAAAAAGAAAAACAAAGAATAACACATACAAGCAAAAGAAAAAATGATGTCCTAATATTAATTAATACATTTACACTTATACTATATACAGTGGAACCCCGACATAAGAGCTGCTCTACTTAAGAGCAACTCGAGATAAGAGCTGGGAGGGGAGAGATATTTTTGTTCTACTTACAAGCCCAAATTCGAGATCCAAGCGCCAAGGAGCTGTCTCCTGAAGCCAAACGCTAACTTCCGCGTTCGGCTTCAGGAGACAGCTGCGAAGCGGCGCGCGTGTTTTAAAAGGTTGCAGCCGGCCTGGGGGGCTCGGGGGGGTGCTTGCAGCTTTCTTTCTTGCTCTTTTTCTTTCTCTCTTTTACCTTCCCTTCCTCTATTTCTTCTTTTCTTTCTCCTTCCCACCTTCTTCCCTCCCTCCCTCCTTTCACTCATTCCTCTCTTACTCTCCCCTTTCATAAGTTTCCTTGCTTCCTTCCTCTGTTCCTGTCCCTTCCCCCTTTCTTCCTTCCTTCCTTCCTTCCTTCCTTCCTTCCTTCCTTTCTTTCTTTCTTTCTTTCTTTCTTGCTTTCTTTCACCCATTCCTCTCTTGATCGCTTAAAGCCGGTCCCTGGTGCAAAAAGGGTTGGGGACCTCTGTCCTACAGGATTGGGTGGCAGAGAAGTTGAACATATGTAAATTTAAAAGTTTAAGAAAGTTTACAAGTTAAGTGAAAGAAACTTCATTATTCATTTATATGTACATGTACATTTCTTCATTAAAAACTTGTCTTTCTGCATAATTTAGACTAACTTTGTGAGTTTTTTGAGGGCTGGAACCAATTAAAATTATTTACATTAATTCCTATGGGGAAAAGTCGTTCGAGATAAGAGCTGCTCGACTTAAGAGCCCAGGTCAGGAACGAATTAAACTCGTATCTCGAGGTACCACTGTATACTCTTAGGGTTTTCCTATGGCAATTCGTATTGACAAATTAACTATTGACAAATTAACTAATATGGTTATATACCTTGTACATTTCCCTATTTATTACTTTTTTCCGCCTTGCTAGTATCTTTCCTTAAATAAGCCCATTAATGCAAATAATTTTTCCAATTAAATATCGACATATCAAATTTGTTAGTCTATTATTAATTTATTTTTGTCCTTTGGCTTCCTTCCTTTCTTCCTTCTTCCCTCTCTTCCTCTCTCCGTCCCTCCCTCCCTCCCTCTCTCTCCCTTCCTCCTTCCTTCCTTTCCTCCTCCCTCCCTCCCTCCTCCTTTCCTTCCTCCCTCCCTCTCTCTCCCTCCTTACTCCTTCCCTCCTCCCTTCCTCTCTCCTCCATTCCTCCCTCCCTCTCTCCCCCTTCCTCCTTCCTTCCTTTCCTCCTTTCTCCCTCCCTCCTCCTTTCCACCCTCCCTCCCTCTCTCTCCCTCCTTCTCCTCCCTCCCTTCCTCTCTCCCCCTTCCTCCTTCCTTCCTTTCCTCCTCCCTCCCTCCCTTCCTCTCTCCTCCCTCCCTCCCTTCCTCCTTTCTTTCCTCCCTCTCCCTCCCTTCCTCCTTCCCTCCTTCCTCCCCCTCCCTCTCCTCCTCCCCCTCTCTCTCCCTCCTTACTCCTTCCTTCCTTCCCTCCTCCCTCCCTCCCTCTCTCCTCCATTCCTCCCTCCCTCTCTCCCCCTTCCTCCTTCCTTCCTTTCCTCCTTTCTCCCTCCCTCCTCCTTTCCACCCTCCCTCCCTCTCTCTCCCTCCTTCTCCTCCCTCCCTTCCTCTCTCCCCCCTTCCTCCTTCCTTCCTTTCCTCCTCCCTCCCTCCCTTCCTCTCTCCTCCCTCCCTCCCTTCCTCCTTTCTTTCCTCCCTCTCCCTCCCTTCCTCCTCCCCTCCTTCCTCCCTCCTCCCCCTCCCTCTCCTCCTCCCCCTCTCTCTCCACCCCTCTCCCTTCTAGTATTGATCATGTTCCCTAGTTGGGTCATGAGCATCTGTAAGGGAGCCCCCGAGCTCCAAGAGCAGCCAGGAGCCCCTCGTTTCAGCCCCGAAGCGACCACTGCCCTCCTTCCTTGAGGGGGCTCCCTTGGGTGACTGCCTCCCCAGGTGCCCCTCCCGGCCAGAGCTCACCTGAGCATGCAGGTGTAGTTGCCCGTGTCGTTGAGCAGGGCCGGGCGGAACCAGAGCGTGTCCTTCTCCTTGCTGATGTGGTTGTCGGGGTGGCGGAAGTTGATGGGCTCCTCCAGGTCCTGGCCCTGCCCGATCCAGTACCAGATGAGGGTCAGGCCGGCCGAGTGGGCAGTGCTGTAGTTGTACTTCACAAAGGCCACAAAGAGCGGGCAGAGGATCTTGGCCGGCTCCCCGCTGTACACCGGCTTGTGCTTCATGGTGTCCACCCCCCAGTCATCGCAGCGCTCTGGAACGGACAGGCCCCCCCCCCACAAAAAAAGAGGATTAAATGCCGGTCCCCTACTTCAGATACAAATCCCTTGTGTGTCCAATCACACTTGGCCCATAAAGAATTCTATTCTATTCTATTCTATTGAAATGTCTCTTTTTCTTTTATGTCCACTGAGAGCACCTGCACCAGAGACAAATCCCTTGTGTGTCCAATCACACTGGGCCAATCAAGAATTCTCTTCTATTCTTAATTTCATCCCCCCCCCCATACCCTCCATGAGAGCGAGTGAGCCGACCCCAAACCCCAAGAGGGAAACGCAATTAGCCACACGCCTTGCAGCTAAGCCCAGGCTTAATCCCTGCTTTGGATGCAGCCCCCCGTCTTGTGACAAGGGGAAGCGGGGGGGGGGGAGGATGGAAGAATCAGGGGGAAGAGGCCAGGAGCAAATCCTTGAGCTGAGTTCCCAGGCGAGGCTGTGCACGAGACAACAACCACAACCTCAAGAGGAGTGGGGGCCCAGGGCTCAGTGGGTGGGGGAGAAATTAAGGAGGGGTGAAGAATGGGGTCTCTCTCTCTCCTGGAAATTTGGATGGTGGGGGTCAGATTTCTATGCCCTCAGAACAGCTGCAGCCTCTCTGGAGGCCCTTAAAAGCTCAGAGCTGGAAAGGGACCTCAGAGGTCATCACATCCATCCCTGGCAGGATTTACTCCAGCTTCCCACCTCTGTGGGAAACAAGCCCCTCCACCCCATAACTCATTCCAAGAATGGAGTGTTTTTCCAGGGTCTCATCTCTAGGGAAACTTCAGATTCATTTAACAACAGCTGGTTTAACAACAGCTGTCAGTCACTTAACAACAGTGGTACAGATGTTTGTAAAACGGGGGCAAAACTCACTTGGAATCTTCTCTTGCTCTGTCTTGCTCAGCAACAGAACCTTTGGCCTCTATCGTGGTCATAAGTCAAGGACTTAATTGTAACTGTACTCAGATGCAGCAACGAAGAGGAACTGGGATGGTTTGGGGAAATAGGAAATCCAATAGTTGACGTAGCCTGCAGGGCTGCACTCTAACCAATGTGCCTCCCCAGCTCCCTCCCTCCCTCCCTCCCTTCCTTCCTTCCTTCCTTCCTTCCTTCCTTCTTTCCTCCTCTCCTTCCTTCCTTCCTTCTTTCCTCCTCTCCTTCCTTCTTTCCTTCCTTCTTTCCTCCTCTCCTTCCTTCTTTCCTCCTCTCCTTCCTTCCTTCCTTCCTCCTCTCTTTCCTTCCTTCTTTCCTCCTCTCCTTCCTTCCTTCCTTCCTTTCTTCCCTCCCTCCCTTTATTTATTTATTCATTGGATTCTCCGCAGACTCAGGGCGGCTCACAAAGTATTTTTTTAAAAGTACAATAATACATCTAAAATGCAATGAATATAAATAACTAATCTGAACCCATTCTAAAAAGGCGAAAACATTTGCCCAATGGTGGGAAAATGACGACATACCTCAAGATGGTTTAATACTAGAAAAAATAAACTGTGTGCAGAAATGACCCAACTAAGTCTGGAACTTAGAAATAACGATGTGTCTTTATTTCATAACTGCTGGGACCCTTTTACCACTGGTTAGAAAAAAAGAACAATCCGCTCAACAACTGTTAAAAAATTCTTTATATATAAAGATAATTATCTGGTGTTTAAATTATTTCAATGGATGAGATATAGATACATGTCAAAACTAAGCTTATCTATTTAAAACCTCTTTTTCCTGTCACACTCAACTCTTCTTTTTATCTATCTATAATTTAGATTATTAGTTATAGTGTCAGGGGCTACAGAGAATATTTACAGTTCATATTCTCAATACACCCGCCCGACTTTTACTCTTTATTGTATAATGTACATTGTTTATTGTGTATTTTTTGTTTCTCCTTTTTGCGATTCTTTTTTTTCCTTTCTTTTTTTCTACATGTTTGTATTGTCACTTGTATTGTCATTGTACTTACTGTATTGATTCTTGTAAATAAAAATGTATATGTATAAAAAAATAAAAAATGAAAAGGCTAAAACACTGAGAGAGCTCTTTCCACTCGTCCTTCTCTCCGAGGGGCAGAGATATGGTGGCGTGAGATCATTTTTCCATCAGGTTTATTAAGAGGAGTGCAAGGTCCGGTTTCTTGGCTGGGCTGCTTCGGGCAATCTTCCCGCTTTCCAAAGCTAGCCTTCTGTTTCCCCTTAACAACGGCTTCTGTGTACCTGGATTCAATAGCAACCTCTCTAAATTTCCTTTTTAGCTGCCCTGAATCCCACAAGGTTGGGTGGTATATATTTATTTATTTTATCTATTTCTTTTGTCAAGTACAATATAATAATATTCATCACTCTGCTTAACAAATAATTTCCTCAACACTGTTAAACTACTATTACTACTAGTTTTTTCTCATCATTCCTCTCACCCATCTCCTCCCACTTATGACTATACCTTGTTGCTTGTATCCTAAGATTTTTATTAATATTGATTGTTTCTTCATTGCTTATTTGACCCCATGACAATCATTAAGTGTTGCAGCTCCTGATTCTTGACAAATGTCTCTTTTCTTTTATGTCTGCTGAGAGCATCTGCACCAAGACAAATTCCTTGTGTGTCCAATCACACTTGGACAATAAAATTCTATTGTATTCTATTGTATTGTATTCTATTTTTCTTTTATGTCCACTGAAAGCATCTGCACCAAGACAAATTCCTTGTGTGTCCAATCACACTTGGACAATAAAGAATTTTAAGCTCTGTTCTATATTTCTATACATGATACCAGTAAGAAAGAAACCTTAGGACAGGGGACGGAAGGCACTCTTGTGCACTTATGCACAGCCCTCACTGACCTCTGAGGAATCGGGAGAGGTCAACAGTGGAGAGTCTAAAGGTCAAGTTTTGGGGGTTAGGTGGTGATACTACAGAGTCTGGTAGTGAGTTCCAGGCATCAGCTACTCGGTTACTAAAGTCATATTTCGTGCAGTTTACTTTAAGTTTGTATCTGTTGTGTGCTGTTGTTGTGGTTGAAGCTGAAGCAGTGGTCTGAAAGGAAGGACGTTGTAGCAGATGATTTTATGGGCTGTGCTTAGGTCGTGTTTAAGGCAACGTAGTTCTAAGCTTCTTAAACCTAGGATTGTAAGTCTGGTTGCGTAGGGGATTCTATTGCATTTTTCTTAAAGTTTACCATTTTTTCCCCTGGAATTCCATTCCTGCTCCCGCCCCATTCAAAGGGTCTTCATCCCAAATGGCATAGCTAAAGGTCTGAACTGGAGAGTCTAACAGTAAAGATTTGGAGGGTTGGTGTTGAGTCTGGTAGTGCGTTCCAGGCATCGACTACTCAGTTACTACTTAGTTATTTATTTATTGGATTTATATGCCGCCCCTCTCCGCAGTTTGTATCTGTTGTGCACTCGTGTGTTGTTGTGGTTGAAGCTAAAGTAGTCGTTGACAGGAAGGATGGTGTAGCAGGTGATTTTATGGGCTGTGCTTCGGTCGTGTTTAAGGCGATGTAGTTCTCAGCTTTCTAAGCCTAGGATTGTGAGTCTGGTTGCGTAGGGGATTCTGTTGCGAGTGGAGGAGTGGAGGGCTCTTCTCGGAAAGTATCTCAGGACATTTTCTAGAGTGTTGATGTCCAAAGTGCGGTGTGGGTTACAGACAGATGAGCTGTATTCAAGGATTGGTCTGGCAAAAGTTTTGTATGCTCTGGTTAGTAGTGTGAGATTATAAAATTATAAACCAAAAAAAATAATTTAAATTAAATCCAATGATTCTCCAAGCTTGGAACCCATATACCTTTACTCTATATAGGAACCCATATACCTATATATACCCTTTAATCTCCGCTCTTTATCTGTGCTTTGTTTTTTTCCTTTTTTATCCTCTCTTATCACCTCTTTCTCGCTTTAAAGAAAAGTCCACTTTGGAAGCCAAAACATTAATCAGGCGCTTGGGGATTCCTGACCAATTTCCAATTACATAAATTAAAATTTCCTCGCCGTTTCCAGTCGATAACATCACTTCCTTGCATTATATTCTGGGCAAGGCTGCAGATCCCTTGTTTCTCAGACTCAGCAAATTTTTTAAGAGAGGAGGGGGCTTCGACTCCCAGAATTCCCACAGCTAGCAAGATTTTGAAATGGCTCAGGTCTCTATCACAAAGCTACAAAGCTGATTAGGGGACAGGAGGATAAAAGAGAGGAAGGTTGCAGGAATTCGGTATCTCTCGTTTAATGAAAAGCAGGACCAGGTGGGACATAATAGCAATTTTCCAGTAAGAGAAAGAGCTCCACCTATTTTCTTTTCTTATGTTTACTTTTTTTCCTTATTTTTGATTAAGAAAAGCAAACATAAAACATTTGTTTTATGGCATACAAATCCAATTAAATATAAATCTAAATATATTTGGGATACCGATATCCCCATTTCTACCAAAAGTTTTAATTGGAGATACTGCATATACATTGATACCTTACTTTGTTAATGTTCTGCTTGCACGTTTTTGTTTAAACTAACAAATAAAATTGCTTTTGTCTATTAATCTCACAGGCAGTATCCCTATTTAATTTAGTTTCCTTTGTCATTCCTTTCTTTTAAACAATTATAAAATTTGAGCCGTATCTTATAATAATAATCTGAATCTTCTTTCCCTTCGGATTTGCTTGTTGTTGTGTCCATTTTATGCACAGTCCATAATTTTGTTTAATTTTTAAATTATCA
Organism: Erythrolamprus reginae; assembly: GCF_031021105.1. NCBI lineage: Eukaryota > Metazoa > Chordata > Lepidosauria > Squamata > Dipsadidae > Erythrolamprus > Erythrolamprus reginae. The sequence goes on along the minus strand of NC_091954.1, from coordinate 117,889,610 downwards.
TTCCCTCTTTTGGTATCTCTTCGTTTTTCCATTGCTGTGGCTGGCTAATCCTCGCCACTGGCCAAATGTGAATAATCAAAGATCAAATTTCCTTTTTATAAGCCTTGTTACAAATACCTAATTAGAAATAATTCTGTTTCCCCCCCTCAATTTTGTCTTTTATAATTTCTTTTAACCATATCATGATCCTATTCCAACAAATTCATAGGGTGGTCCACCTATTTTCCAAAGCCCATGAAGGCAGGACAGGAAACAACAGGTGGAAACTAATCCAGGAGAGAAGCAACATGGAATTAACAGCAACAACTCAACAGAGTTGGAAGGGACCCTGGAGGTCTTCTAGTCCAACCCCCTGCTTAGGCAGGAAAGCCTGCACCACATCAGGCAGATGGTTATCCAACATCTTAAAAGCTTCCAGTGTTGGAGCATTCACAGCTTCTGGCGGCAAGCTGTTCCACTGGTCAAACGTTCTGACTGTCAGGAAATTTCTCCTTAGTTGCTTCTTGCCTTGTTTAGTTTCCACCCATTGCTTCCTGTCATACCCTCAAGTGCTTTGAAGAATAGGTTGACTTCCTCTTCTTTGGGGCAACCCCTGAGATTAAGGAGGAATCCAGGAGGAATTTCCTAAGGAAGGAAGGGAGGGAGGAAAGAATGATAGAGAGAAAGAAAGAAAGAAAGAAAGAAAGAAGGAAAGAAGGAAGGAAAGAAGGAAGGAAGGAAAGAAGGAAGGAAGGAAAGAAGGAAGGAAGGAAAGAAGGAAGGAAGGAAAGAAGGAAGGAAAGAAGGAAAGAATGATAGAGAAAAAGAAAGGAAGAAAGGAAGAGAAGAGAGAGAGAGAGAGAGAAATAGCAATAGCCTTTAGACTTATATACCACTTCATAATGCTTTTCCAGCCCAATTAACCAGTGGAACTGCTTGCCACCAGAAGGTGTGGATGTTCCATCCCTGGACAGGCATTTGTCTGAAAGCCTTTGCTGCTTGAGTCGGGGGCTGGACTAGAAGACCCCCAAGGTCCCTTCCCTAATTCGCCTGTTTTTCTGTTATGCTATTGATTCCAGTTGACTCTGTGAGTTGCCATGACTCCCGTTGTGCAACAGGAGCTGTGCTTTGCTCACTTTGGCAGAGGCCACAAGTTCCCGGAAGCCGAGCGGCTGGGAGTTTTTTTTAGCAAGAAACAGACCGTCATTGGCAAACGGCATGAAATCACAGTTTGCGAAGGTCTCCTGCAGATAAAGACATCTCTTTCTTAAGGGGAAGACATCCACACAGGCCTCCTGCCGATTTCTGTGTCACAACACACAAAGCTTTTCCCAGGATGGAAAAATCAATAAATCAAGGCAGTCCTCACTTAGAGACCGCCATCAGGCACACCAAGGAGAGTGGTCACTAAGTCAGAAGCCGTGGAAGGAAGGGAGGGAGGAAGGAAACCTAGAAGACTGAGGGCAGAAAAAGACCTCCTGGTCCATCTCGTCTGCCCTTATACCATTTCCTGTATTTGATCTTAGGATGGATCTACGTTTGTCCCAGGCATGTTTCAATTCATTTACTGTGGAATTACCAACCACCTCTGCTGGAAGTTTGTTCCAAGCATCTACCACTCTTTCCATCAAATAATATTTTCTCACATTGCTTCTGATCTTTCCCCCAACTAACCTCAGATTGTGTCCCCTTGTTCTTGGGTTCACTTTTCTTTTTATAAGTCAAGGAAGGAAGGGAGGGAGGGAGGGGGGAGGGAGGGAGGGAGGGAGGAAGGAAGGAAGGAAGGAATGGAGGAAGGGAGCCTGGGTGCCACAGTGGTTAGAGTGCAGCCCTGCAGGCTCCTTCAACTAACTGCTAACTATAGTTCAGTGGTTCAAATCTCACCCCGGCTCCAGGTGGACTCAGCCTTCAGTCTGTCCCAGGTGGGTCAAGTGAGGACCCAGATTGTTGGGGGCAAGAGGCGGATTCTCTGCCAACCGCTTAAAGAGGGCTGGAAAAGCACCATGAAGCGGTATATAAGTCTAAGTGCTATTGCTATTGCTAGAAAGAAAGAAAGAAAGATAGAAAGAGAGAGAGAGAAAGAAAGAAAGAAAGAGGGAGGGAGGGAAGGAAGGAGGGAGAGAAAGAAAAAGAGAAAGAAAGAAAAAAAGATAGAAAGAGAGAGAGAGAGAAAGAAAGAAAGAAAAAGAAAGGAAGAAAGAAAGAAAGAAAAAGAAAGGAAGAAAGAAAGAAAGAAAGAAAGAAAAAGAGAGAGAAAGAAAGAAAGAGAGAGAGCGAAAGCGACAGAGGCAGAGAAGGAGAGGAAGGAAGGAAAGAAGGAAAGAAGGAAGGAAGGGGAAAGGAAGGAAAGAAAACGGAAGAGAAAAGGAAGGAAGGAAAAAAGAAGAGGGGGAAGGAAGGAAGGAAGGAAGGAAGGAAGGAAGGAAGGAAGGAAGGAAGGGAACCTTTGTGGCGCAGTGGTTAGAGTGCAGCCCTGAAGTCTCCTTCAGCTAACTGCCAGCTGTAGTTCAGCAGTTCGAATCCCACCACTGGCTGAAGGTTGAGACTCGGCCTTCCCTCCTTCCCAGGTGGGTCAAGTGAGGACCCAGATGGTTGGGGGCAAAAGAGGCTGAGTCTGTCAACCGCTTAGAGAGGGCGGTGAAAGCACTAGGAAGCGGTACATAAGTCTAAGTGCTCTTGCTACATGGTTTCCCTCTTTCCAGCTCAAAATTGACAAAACTACACCTAGTCCTTGACTTATGACCACTCGCTTATGACCAACTGAACCAAAGGAGGATATTGTTGACCATCGTGCCTGTGTTCACAACAGTAGTGGGTGGCGACCGTTATGGTAGAGGATGGCACACCAATAACACACTGTGCGCTTCGCAGGTCTCTTGCGTGTGTGTGTGTGTTCCAGCATCTTTTTGCTTTGTGCACATGTGAGAAGCAAAGTCTTGTGAAGGGATGTGCCCCACCAGAGAGGTTCCGGTGGGTTTTTTGCTGCTGTGCATGCGCGAAAGCAAAAAAAAAATCCTCAAAATCTCATGCATTGTGAGATTTTAGCACATTTTTTATTTTGCAGCATACCAGTCCAATTAATAATAATAATAATAATAATAATAATAATAATAATAATAATATATTGTTATGTTCTTTTGTATATGTTGTGAGCCGCTCCAAGTCCTCAGAGAGAGGCAGCATACAAATCTAATAAATTAATAATAATAATAATAATAATAATAATAATAATAATAATAAATTGTTATAATAATAATAATAATAATAATACATTCTTGTAATAATAATAATAATAATACATTCTTGTAATAATAATAATAATAATAATAAATTGTTATAATAATAATAATAATATACTGTATTGTTATAATAATATTATATTGTTATGTTCTTTTGTATATGTTGTGAGCTGCTCTGAGTCCTCGGAGAGGGGCAGCATACAAATCTAATAAATTACTACTACTACTACTACTACTACTACTACTACTACTACTATTATTATTATTATTGCTTCCTGTGCATGCACACCCGCAAGAGAACCGTAGCTGCATGCGCAGCGCACCACTAGCATCGTTAGGGGCAATGCGCCCCTGGTTCACACACACACACACACACAACCTGTGCAGCCAGGGGGGCAAAGGCCTTGCAGGAGGGTCAGTTCAGCCCGACAGTTAAATCTCCGGTGGTGTGGGGGCCCGTGGGAGCGCACCCTGTGTGGGTGTGTGGTGTGAGTGCAGCCTTGTCCTTCCGTTCTGCAGAGGCCCAACTCGTGGGCGCACTCACCAGAGGTGCTGACCAGCAGTCCCGGCGCCTGGAGCCAGAGAGCGATGAGGAGGGCGTGCGGGGGCCTCATCCTGCAGGGGGGGAAAGAGCAGATATTGAGGGAGGGTCTGCACACTGGCTCACTCTGTCGCCAGGGAGGGTTGTATGGGCCCCAAACGTCATTGGTGGGCTTGGGGGTCCCTTGCCATGGGGGTGGCGGAGAAGGAGAAGTGGTGGTGGTGGTGGGAGAGGAGGAAGAGGAAAGAGGAAAAGAGGAGGAGAGAGAAGGGAGGAAGGAGAGGGTGGAGGAGGAGGAGGAGGGAAACAAGGAGAAAGAGGAGAGGGAAGGATGGTGGTGGAAGAGGAGGAAAGGAAGAGAGAAGGAGAGGAGGAGGAGGAAGGGAGAGAGTAGAAGGAGAAGAAAGGAGGAGGAGGAGGAGGAGAACGAAAAAAGAAGGAGAAGGAAAAGAAAAGAAGAGGAGGAGAAGGAGAGGGGGACGGGGGAGGAGGAGGAGAAAAAGGAGAAGAAGAAAGAAGGAGGAGAAAGGAAAAGAAAGAAGTAGAAGGAAAAGGAAAGAGAAGGAGGAAGAGAGGGAAGGGGGAAGGAGAAGGAGAAGAAGAACGAAGGATGAAGAGAAGGAGAAGGAGAAGAAAGAAGTAGAAGGAAAAGGAAAGAGAAGGAGGAAGAGAAGGAGAGGGGGAAGGAGGAGAAGGAAGGAGGAGGAGGAGAACCTGCCCCTCTCCTTGCTGGATGATCTCTTAGGGGCCCTCTTCCCTCCCAGGCTTTGCAGGCAGGGTCTGTTTCCCCACTCCCAGCCCTTCTCCCTTATTCCCCCAAGATCTCCACCGCCTCCTTCACCAGGCCTAGCACCACCTTCAAAACAAGACAAACCCAGCCCAGAAAAAGGCGTCCACAATAACTGCCAGAGACGAGACAAGGGCAAGACAACCTCGGTGACCGGCTTCCCCAACTTACGACACAATCCTCCCCGTCCTTCCCTCCTCGTCCGGCGTGTTCTTCCTCTTTCTCAAACTAACCGTTTGTCCTGCACATTGGCCAAAAGAATCAGAGCACCAAATAAAGGGTGAAGAAAGAAGACCTTGCAGGTGACCCTCACTCCATCAAAGACCTTGGAAGACTCCTATCCAGTGACCTAACGGCCACAGTCCACTGCAACAACATCGCCAAAAGGGCTTCAAGAGTTGTCAACCTAATCCTACGTAGCTTCTGCTCCAGTAATCTCACACTACTACCCAGAGCATACAAAACCTTTGCCAGACCAATCCTTGAATACAGCTCATCTGTCTGGAACCCCCACCGCATTTCGGACATAAACACCGGAGAAAACGTCCAGAGATACTTTACGAGAAGAGCCCTCCACTCCTCCACTCGCAACAGAATCCTCTACGCAACCAGACTTACCATCCTAGGCTTAGAAAGCTTAGAACTATGTTGCCTTAAACACGACCTAAGCATAGCCCATAAAATCACCTGCTACACCGTCCTTCCTGTCAACGACTACTTCAGCTTCAACCACAACAACACACGAGCACACAACAGATTCAAACATAAAGTGAACCCCTCCAAACTTGATTGCAGGAAATACGACTTTAGTAACTAAGTAATTGATGCCTGGAATTCACTACCAGACTCTGTAGTATCCTCACCTCACCCCCAAAACCTGACCCTTAGACTCTCCACTGTTGACCTCTCCCGATTCCTAAGAGGTAAGGGCCGTGCATAAGTGCACCAGAGAGCCTTCCGTCCCCTGTCCTCATGTTTCTGTCTTACTGGTATCATGTATATAAAGATTGATATATCTTTGTATACCACCAATATGTACTTGACAAAATAATAAAATAAAATAAAATAAAATAAAATAAAATAATAAAATAAAATAAAATAATAAAATAAAATAATAAATTAAATTAAATTAAATTAAATTAAATTAAATTAAATTAAATTAAATTAAATTAAATTAAATTAAATTAAATTAAATTAAATTAAATTAAATTAAATTAAATTAAATTAAATTAAATTAAATTAAATTAAATTAAATTAAATTAAGGGAAAGAGACCCAAGACCTGGTTTTGGGTTGCTCCAAGCAAGTCTTCCCATTTTGCAGAAGGCGAGTCGCTTCGTCCCGTTGCATCATTTAGCAAAGGGGGACCCTGCCTTCCCCAGACAGAAGGAAAAAAAATACTCCCAGCTGCAGGGAAAAGTTGGGGAGGGTCTTCCCAACCGCCCCCCTTCCCTCGCCGTCTCCTGCCCCCTTTGTGTCTCAAGCACCTGGCAAGAGGCGGCATTTTGTGATTGTGGAAACATAGCAACCGCAGCCCAAAGGCCCTGGCAACCTGACCTTCGGCGAAGCACCAGAAAATCTGTTTTAATTTCCCTCGGAGCAGCTCTGGCTACAAAGAGGCCGTGGTGGGTTCCGAGACCATTTGAAAATGACCTTGAAGGACAAAAGGGGGCTTGGGGTCATTTGCTCCAGGTTCAGGTCAATGGATCTACCTTGGAGGGGCTCTGGGTCTTGGGGAATTTCAGGCCCAGAGCACTTGGTGATTGATGCTTGGTCAAAATATAGCCCCCTTTTTAAAAAAAAAAAAAAAAAAATCACTTTAAAACCCATCCTTGCAGGGAAAATGGAAGGGAGAATGTGAGCGCTGTCAATGCACATTTCACTTAGCGGCTGCTTTGTTTAGTGACAAATGTAGAAGAGAAGAGGTGAGAACAAGAACAAGAGAAGAGAGAATAGAACAAAAGAAGAGAGAGAGAGAGAAGAGAATAGGAGAAGAGAGAATAGAACAAAAGAAGGGAACACAGAATAGAAGAGAAGAGAATAGGACATGGTATTTAAAAATTACAGAAAAATAGAAGGGGCAATTATTGCTTTCCACTTTTGTGCCAATGCAATTCTAGCTGCTGTAATAATATGGATAATTAAATACACCTTTTCTTTATTACGTTTCTCTGGTAGAAAACCCGACAGGACGATCTCTGGTGTCAGCTCTATAACAATTTGAGAGGGTGGCAAAGCTTTGCCCCTTCTTACAACCACAACAAATGACTTGGGCATCGAGTTGGGTGGTGCCCCATTAGTGCCATTGTCTTTTTTTTTACCCCACCCGCCAAGCCTTCTCATCCAACCAGTGCAGAAAAGGCTGTTGTGTCATTTGTTTTCCTAACAGTTGCCAAATCCCGGTGGCTCCCCCCCCCCCCGCACTTACGAAACAAAACAGGAGCAGTGTATCTGCCAAGTGTGTGGCTACTGGCAGGATAATAACCTGGGAGCGGCTTTCGAAGGGCAGATTTGGGCTCCGGCCAAGCCCAGCTGCACCCGGGCAATTATAGAGAGGAGCAGCCCAAGGAAGAGGGTGACTGACACCTTGGAAGGAGGGCAGAGAAGAGCCACCAAGAGGACCAGGGGATAAATGGAGGCTGAAACATATGAACAACGGTTGCAGGAACTGGGCCTGGCTAGTTTAACGGAAAGAAGGACCAGGGGAGACATGAGAGCAGCCTTCCAGTATCTCAGGGGCTGCCAGAAAGAAGAGGGAGTCAAGCTATTCTCCAAAGGGAAAAAAAGAACGAAAGAAGGAAGGAAGGAAGGAAGACAAAGAAAGAAAGAAAGAAAGAAAGAAAGAAAAGGACCAGGGGAGACATGATAGCAGCCTTCCAGTATCTCAGGGGCTGCCCCAAAGAAGAAGGAGTCAAGCTATTCTCCAAAGAAAAAGAAAGAAGGAAGGAAGAGAAAGAAAGAAAGAAAGAAAGAAATAGAGAAATAGGGAAACCAGGGGAGACATGATAGCAGCCTTCCAGTATCTCAGGGGCTGCCACAAAGAAGAAGGAGTCAAGCTATTCTCCAAAGAAAAAGAAAGAAGGAAGGAAGAGAAAGAAAGAAAGAAAGAAATAGAGAAATAGGGAAACCAGGGGAGACATGATAGCAGCCTTCCAGTATCTCAGGGGCTGCCACAAAGAAGAAGGAGTCAAGCTATTCTCCAAAGAAAAAGAAAGAAGGAAGGAAGAGAAAGAAAGAAAGAAATAGAGAAATAGGGAAACCAGGGGAGACATGATAGCAGCCTTCCAGTATCTCAGGGGCTGCCACAAAGAAGAAGGAGTCAAGCTATTCTCCAAAGAAAAAGAAAGAAGGAAGGAAGGAAGAGAAATAAATAAATAAATAAATAAATAAATAAATAGAGAAATAGAGAAACCAGGGGAGACATGATAGCAGCCTTCCAGTATCTCAGGGGTTGCCACAAAGAAAAAGGAGTCAAGCTATTCTCCAAAGCACCTGAGGGCAGAACAAGAAGCAATGGGTGGAAACTAAGCAAGAAAAGAAGCAACTTAGAACTAAGGAGGAATTTCCTGACAGTGAGAACAATTAATCCATGGAACAGAAGTTGCCTCCAGAAGCTGTGAATGCTCCAACACTGGAAGTTTTTAAGCAGATGTTGGATAACCACCTGTCTGAAGTAGTGTAGGGTTTCCTGGCTAAACAGGGGGCTGGACTAGAAGACCTCCAGGGTCCCTTCCTACTCTGTTATTCTTTATTCCAATATTGGGGGGGGGGGGAGTCAACCTCTTTTTCCAAAGCACTTGAAGGAGGACAAGAAATAACAGATGGAAACGTTTGAAAGAGAGATCCCACCTAGAACTAAGGGGAAATTTCCAGACAGTGAGAAAACAGTGAATCAGTGGAACACCTTGCCACTAGAGACTACAGGTGATCTGTCACTGTATGTCTTCTCTAAAGAGGTTGGATTGTGCAAATATTTTTACTACCACGCTGTGGGCGTGGGTTATTTTGTGGGTGTGGCTTTGCCAGCCATGTGACCAGGTGGGAGTGGCTTGATGATCATGTGACCGAGGGGTGGCTTAAAGGTCATGTGACTGGCTTAAGGGTGGCCAACCTGATGTCACTCATGTTATAGGGTTTGGGTTAGGGTCCCTGGCCTCCCCTCTCTTCAAAGAGAGACAATTTCCCCATCTGTTTACTATTACTGAACCTCCAAAATATACTATTTAATTCTATGTTTGTGTATACATATATATACACTATATGTATGTGTGTTTGTATGTATGTATGTATGTGTGTGTGTGTGTGTGTATATAGCTAAAAAAAACCCAAAAAACCCCACATTTGACATTATATATATATATATATATATATATATATATATATATATATATATATATATGTAGATTGTTCTGAGTTCGGGTTTTGCCCTGTGTAATATTCGGCAAAACCCGAACTCAGAACAATCTACATACATATACCCGTGAAAATTTACGAAAACAAATATATATACAGTGTGTATATATATATATATATATATATATATATATATATATATATATATATATATATATATGTCACATTTTTTTTTGCTGAATTTGAAAATTAAATATGTGTACATAAATATTACACAAATGTACATAAAAATATACATTATCTACTATATAAACAGTGTATGTGTATGTACACACACACAGCTCTTCTAAAATTATACACATTCAACCTCATTTACTGCGATAGGAAAAACAGACCCAGAGCCCAGGAGAGAAAAAGAAAAGAAAAAAAAATCCAATTTTTTCCCTATCAGTTCTGCGTACCTGACCGTACCCGTAGGAGCCCATCACTGCTTCTAACCCTGTTATTCTGTAACCTCCTTCAGATAAAATTTTGGCTTTCCGTTATGGAAGCGATGATTTATCCAAACTTAATAGACACAACCAAAACTTTCAAATAGAGCGATATATTAGGCCCAGCAGGGGAGTTGAAAAACAGAGAGCAATTGGAAACACAAAATATAAAAATTGTTTGCTGGCCCTGTTTACAAATAAAATCACAGTACAAAAAAGGATAATGTGGAAGGATTTGATATAGAAACCAATATACAACAATTAGATAAAATTTTACGGGGCCCAGATTGAAATGATTTCGGAGCTACATAAATATCTATTTAAAAATGATAAAATAGAGGAAACTGTTAAAGAACCTATGATATCCCGGGCCAAAAAATATAAGACACAACATTTTGTATTTTTCAGAGTATAAGGGAGGACAATAGGGAGAAGAATCTGCTTACTAGGTCTTCACCTGGCTAGTGTCCTTAGTCTGGTCAGCTCCAGCAGATTATTTCATTCCCTGGTTAGGGCTTTAAAAAACCTTATTCAGAGAGAGTAACACTGAACGTTGTTGCAAGCTTATAAGAGCTGGAGACATCAATAGCACTTGGAAAGAAACTTATTGGGAGCAAGTAGAGCAATGGGAAAAACCCTGCAAAGACTCAGGGCTTGGAAAACATTCTTTGCAGAGACATGAAACAGCCTCCAAGGTAAGAGCTGGGAAGACTGTTAGCAGTTAGTTAGGGCTTGGGGGGGGGGGGGCTACATTCAAAGTATAAATGCTCCCAAATTATCAGCCTCCTTTAGGTGTGTCTTATACTCTGAAAAAAGGTAAATCTGGAGGCCTGGGCAGAGACATAGAAACCTAGAAGATTGACAGCAGAAAAAGACCTCCTGGTCCATCTCGTCTGCCCTTATACTATTTCTTGTATTTTATCTTAGGATGGATCAATGTTTATCCCAGGCATGTTTCGATTCAGTGACTGTGGATTTACCAACCATGTCTGCTGGAAGTTTGTTCCAAGCATCTACTACTCTTTCCGTCAAATAATATTTTCTCACGTTACTTCTAATCTTTCCCCCAACACACCTCAGATTGTGCCCCCTTGTTCTTGGGTTCACTTTCCTATGAAGAACACTTCCCTCCTGAACCTTATTGAACCCTTTAACGTATTTAAATGTTTTGATCGTGTCCCCCCTTTCCCTTCTGTCCTCCAGACTAGACAGATGGAGTCCATGAAGTCTTTCCTGATACGTTTTATGCTTAAGACCCTCCACCACTTTTGTCGCCTGTCTTTGGACCCGTTCCATCCATCCATCCATCCATCCATCCATCCATCCATCCATCCATCCATCCATCTATCTACCTACCTACCTACCTACCTACCTACCTATCTATGATCTATCTATCTATCTATCTATCTATCTATCTATCTATCTATCTATGATCTATCTATCTACCTACCTACCTACCTACCTACCTACCTACCTATCTATCTATCTATTTATTAGATTTGTATGCCGCCCCTCTCCACAGACTCGGGGCGGCTCACAACAATAATAAAACAGTATACAATAAACAAATCTAATATTTTAAAAGTATCTAAAAACCCATTAATTTAAAAACCATTCAACGCAAGCATACCACACATAAAACTATATAAGCCTGGGGAAAATGTCTCAATTCCCCCTTGACTGACGGCACAGGTGAGTTTTAAGAAGTTTGCGAAAGGCAAGGAGGATCCTTATCAATATCAATAACATGGAACATAAACTGTAAAAATTACAAATCAACAGCATTTAAAGAAAATGACTATAAATGTTCTACCGAGGGCATTTAGCCTCATCAAGTTTGGCAAAATTGTTAGGAACCAAACGTTCAGCTCCTTTGGGGCTGTGTGTCCCTTACACTGGAAGCTGGAAAGTTTTTTCTTGGATAAGAGGAGGATAATTGTGCCCTGCTGGCTGACCCCTTAAGTGACCTCCACAATTACCCCAACTCTCCCCAAGCTTTTTCAGAGCTTGGCAAGGCAGGGAGACTCAATGCTCCAATCAAGGAATCAATTGCAGAATTATGCTGACTCCCAAATCTTCTTTGTGGCAACCCCTGAAGGCTGCTCTCCTGTCTCCCCTGGTCCTTCTTGTCATTAAACTAGCCAGGCCCAGTTCCTGCAACTGTTCTTCCTATGTTTCAGCCTCCAGTCCCTTAAATCCTCTTTGTTGCTCTTCTCTGCACTCTTTCTAGAGTCTCAACATCCTTTTTGCATTGTGGCGACCAAACCTGATGCTGTATTCCAAGTGTGGCTTTATAAAGTGGTATTAACCTTTCACATGATCTTGATTCTCTCCCTCTGTTGATGCAGCCTAGAACTGTGTTGGCTTTTTTGGCAGCTGCTGCACACGGCTGGCTCCTATTTAAATGGCTGTCCACTTGGACTGCAAGATCCCTTTCGCAGTTACTACTGTTGAGCAAGGTCTCACCTATTTTACACCTGTGCATTTGGTTTTTCTTGCCTAGGTGCTCAACCTTACGTATGTTTTCTACTTTCTAGGTTTGCGTGAAAGAGAATTTGGCTGCTGTTAAAATATGTATAATTAAATAATACACTGCTCAAAACAATAAAGGGAACAGTTAAACAACACTCTGGAGTAAGGAAATCAAACTTCTATGAAATCAAACTAGGAAGCAACACTGATTGACAATCAATTGCACAGGCTGTGTCAGCACATCCAACTTTGTTCAGAACAAAGGATTCCATGAGAATATTTCATTCATTCAGATCTAGGATGGGTTCTTGGAGGGCTCCCTTTATTTTTTTCAGCAGTGTAGTTTGCTTTTGTAGGTTATCCTCTAATGATCCCGGATAAATACGTTTCTGGTTTTAATTCTACTTCGTATTTTATTCTTTCTTTTCTCCAATTTTTAATTCTATCTATTTTCCCTTTTTTTTTGTCTCTGGGCACGTCCACCATAAATGATAATTCATACCGTAGACTACTTTACATTTCCAACATTTATGGTTTACATTTGGGTATATATTTTGGCTAATCTATTTGACCCTCCCTTTGCTGGTTCCGCGGAGTATTTGCTAGGCCGGCTGGAAGTCCAGCAAGCTCCATATCTGCCTCTTGAGGCTGTTTTGCATTTGGGAGCTGAGTCAGCCGTCTTTGGTCTTGTGCCATCCTCAAAGCCTTCTCAGTCCAGGATTACGCCACTTCCTGGAAGGGAAGGGAGGCCCGGCCTCTCCCCCACCAGCAGCAATTAGAGTCTCTGACGTCTCCTCTTTCGGGTTCACATGATGCACTGACCCATGGCGAAACGGCCACGGTACCTGCAACTCATTCAATGCTCAGGCTTCCCATGACACACTGAACTATAAAGCAAGGGGGGGGGGGGTTGGTCTAGAAGAGCTCCAACTCTGTTATTCTATTAGGGTCTCCTGCCTGGATGGGGGGGGGGGGGGGTTGGACTAGATGACCTCCAAGGTCCCTTCCAACTCTTTTGTTTTGTTGAAAGATGTCCTGGGCCTAAAGCCTCCGTTCTCTCCTCTCAATCTTCATTTTAACCTTAATACTCGTCTGCTCTGAAATCCTCCTCCCTGCCACTAATTCTCTCTGGAGCGCACAAACGCCAGCCCCAGGTCAGGTCCATCCTCTTCCTCCAATTCTGTCACTGAACCTGAGTCTGCGCCAAATCTTTGCAAGCAGGGACCTTGGAGGAAGTGAAATTTGGGGAGAAAATTGTGAAGTCCTTGGTGCTTTTTTCAGGAGGCAACTGGGCTTCCTTGGTTTTTTCTTTTGAAGGCATTTTGATTCTCATCCACATATTTATTTTTTATTTTTATTTATTTATTTGTCTTGTCCAATACACAATAATACACAATGAGGGTTACAGAGGATATAATCAGGTAGAAGGTATTAAAGGGGGAATAGAGGAGAAAATAAAGGAGTGAAATATAACTATGGGAGAATAGCAGGAAAAGATAGAGGGATAGAAGAGAAGATATAGGAGAGACAATAGGACAAGGGACGGAAGGCACACTAGTGCGCTTATGTACGCCCCTTACTGACCCCTTAGGAACTTGGTGAGGTCAACCGTGGACAGTCTAAGGGTAAAGTGGTGGGGGTTAGGGGATGATACTACAGAGTCCGATAGTAAGTTCCACGCTTCGACAGCTTGATTATTAAAGTCATATCTTTTACAGTCAAGTTTGGAGCAGTTAATATTAAGCTTGTATCTGTTGTGTGCTCTTGTGCTGTTGCGGTTGAAGCTGAAGTAGTCTTTGACAGGCAGGACATTGCAGCATATGATCTCGAGAATCTCTGCTGACTTTTGCCAAAAAGGGGTGTTTGCTTTGCCCCCCCCCTCTGTGATATTGGGTGGCTACCGGAACGATAGAGGCTGCGCTGTGCACGCAATTTCAGTTCTCTTGAGTGCGCTCTTGAGAGATTTTGCCGATTTTTTACTTCTACGCATGTACAGAAGCAAACCCCCCACCAAAATCCCGCATGTGCCCGCACCAGTAGCAAAGAGTGCGTCGTGTACGCAGTTTCCCTTTTCTTCCATCTATGCTCCCAATGTATTTATGATCCGCATGCATGTGCAGAAGCAAAATTTCACGAGGGGCCGCATGAATGCAAGAGAGATTTTGGCAATTTTTTTGCTTTTGCCCATGTGCAGAAGGAAAAAAAATTGCCAAAATCTCACACACGCACACACCAGTAGCAAATGGTGCATTGCATGCGCAGTGTCAGTTCTCTTCCATGTGCACATGTGTGTCCCAGTGTATTTTTGTGCCTTGTGCACATGCGCAGAAGCAAAATCTCGCAAGGGGACATGCATGAGAGAGAGATTTCAGCGGTTTTTTGCAAGAGAGATTTTATCATGCGCAGAAGGAAAAATACACCAGGTCACCCATGCGCATGCAAGAGAAACGGAGCTGCGCTCACAGCACACTAGTGGTGGCGGTAATGGGAATCCTCCCCTGGCCCTTTGCACACAAAAGGGAGGCTTCCATTTATTTATTTATTTATTATTTATTTATTTATTCTGTCCAATATACAATGAGGGTTTTAATGGGTATATATCTATATACACATAGTAAAATACAAGATGAAGGTTACAGGAGGAGACACTTATAGTAAAATATACCTAAGAAATAATAGAAAAGAATGTATAGTAATAGAACATATCAATGAAAGAATAGAAGAAGAGATATAGGAATAGAAGAAAGGTATAGGAGATATAGGAGAGCAATAGGACAGGGGACGGAAGACACTCTAGGGCACTTGTACTCGGCCCTTACTGACCTCTTAGGAATCTGGAGAGGTCAACCGTAGATAATCTAAGGGTAAAGTGTTTGGGAAAATCTCTCCCAGCAGCCTTTGCGCTGCATGTACCAAAAAAGTTAAAAAAGAAATATACAATAAAAGGCAGAAACCTCTCAAGGTCACCTTGCAAAAATAAGAAAATAAGAGAACGTCCATTTTTTTCCTTTCTTACGGACTCCAGGCTGTGATTAATCATTCCGGCTCCTAATTTTGCAGTCCAAACGGTTCAGCTGGAAATCCCAAATGCTGACCAGCAGATAAGGAACTGCAGGAACTATAAATCACAGAGAAAAGGGGGTTGTTGTTTTTTGCCCTTTCGGGAAACTTCTTCGGACCCACGAGGCCTCTGAATGTGTGAACGTTCGGTCTCTCCCAAGTCCAAGTTGGGATGAATAATAATAATAATAATAATAATAATAATAATAATAATAATAATAATAATAATAATTATTATTATTATTATTATTATTATTATTATAAATTATCATCATCATCATCATCATCATTATGTCCAATCAACGAAGCAGTGGAAGTGATGTGCCGGTGCCTGGAGGCTGTTGGGGTCTGGATGAGTGTCAACATTCTCAAACTCAACCCTGATAAGACGGAGTGGCTGTGGGTTTTGTCTCCCAAGGACAATTCTATCTGTCTGTCCATCACCCTGGGGGGGGGAAATTATTGCCCCCCTCGGAGAGGGTCCGCAACTTGGGCGTCCTCCTCGATCCACAGCTCACATTAGAGAACCATCTTTTAGCTGTGGCGAGGGGGGCGTTTGCCCAGGTTCGCCTGGTGCACCAGTTGTGGCCCTATCTGGACCGGGACTCATTGCTCACAGTCACTCATGCCCTCATCACCTCGAGGCTCGACTACTGTAACGCTCTCTACATGGGGCGACCTTTGAAAAGTGTTCGGAAACTTCAGATCGTGCAGAATGGAGCTGCGAGAGCAGTCATGGGCTTCCCAAGGCATGCCCATGTTACACCAACACTCCACAGTCTGCATTGGTTGCCGGTCAGTTTCCGGTCACAATTCAAAGTGTTGGTTATGACCTATAAAGCCCTTCATGGCATCGGACGAGAATATCTCCGGGACCGCCTTCTGCCGCACGAATCCCAGCGACCAGTTAGGTCCCACAGAGTTGCCCTTCTCCGGGTCCTGTCGACTAAACAATGTCGTTTGGCGGGACCCAGGAGAAGAGCCTTCTCTGTGGTGGCCCTGATCTTATGGAACCAGCTCCCCCCTGGAGATCAGAACTGCCCCCACCCTCTTTGCCTTTCGTAAAGTTCTTAAGACCCTTCTCTGCCGTCAGGCATGGGGGAACTGAGTCATCTCCCCCAGGCCTATACAATTTATACATGGAATGTTTGTGTGTATGTTTGCTTTTAATAATGGGGTTTTTAGTGTTTTTTAAATTATTAGATTTGTTCTTACATTGTCTTTGTTATTGTTGTGAGCCGCCCCGAGTCTACGGAGAGGGGCAGCATACAAATCTAATAAATAATAATAATAATTATTATTACTATTATTATTATTTAATGGATTTGTATGCCGCCCCTCTCCGGATTGGGAATTTAATTGTAGTAAATGGTTTTATTTTGTACCCCACCCAGGGTCTGCCAGGAGTTGGGCATCTTATAAATCTAATAAAATAAATGAAATAAATAATCTGGCGTTGTGGCGACACCTGTGAGGCCTCCGGCATTCTTGGCCAGTGATGAGCGTGCAAAGTTCGGAGCAAGAGGAGAACTGGCCCTGGCCCCGGAATGTGGCCATGCAGGCAGCGCTGGGTGTTGGGAAACGCGGACAGGCGACACCACAACCGGAGGAGCTGGCGTCTGTGGGCCAATCACCAGGAGAGGGGGAGTTCGAATCAGGCGGGGGCTGCTGCTATCGTTGCT
The DNA here is from genome assembly GCF_031021105.1 of Erythrolamprus reginae. Classification (NCBI taxonomy): domain Eukaryota; kingdom Metazoa; phylum Chordata; class Lepidosauria; order Squamata; family Dipsadidae; genus Erythrolamprus; species Erythrolamprus reginae. Next base: position 117,873,007 of record NC_091954.1, on the reverse strand, counting down.
ACTGGTGCTCTGAGCGGGCAGTTTTGGGTCTCTGGCGTGCGCGCACAAACGCATTCCAGTGACATTTAGCTTCTGCGCATACACAGGAAGCAAAATCTTGTCAGGGGACACGCGAGAGAGATTTCAGCAATTTATTTTTCTTCTGTGCATGCACTGACGGGCTCCAGGGGAAGAGCCTTCTCTGTGGCGGCCCCGGCCCTCTGGAATCAACTCCCCCCAGAGATTAGAACTGCCCCCACCCTCCTTGTCTTTCGCAAATTGCTTAAGACCCACCTGTATCGCCAGGCATGGGGGAATTGAGACACCTTCCCCAGGCTTATATAGTTTTATGTATGTTATGCGTGTGTTGCATGGTTTTTAAATGATGGGGGTTTTAGATGTTTTTTAATATTAGATTTGTTTCCATTGTCACACTGTTATTATTATTGTTGTGAGCCGCCCCGAGTCTTTGGAGAGCGGTGGCATACAAATCTAATAAATTCTTCTTCTTCTTCTTCTTCTTCTTCTTCTTCTTCTTCTTCTTATTATTATTATTATTATTATTATTATTATTATTATTATTATTATTTGTGCATATGCCAGAGACCCAAAGATGCGCATGCAGCTCCAGTTTTACTGCTGGTGTGACGTCCATACTGGTAGGAACCCACTACTGGTTCTAATCCTATCTTACATATAAAACCGGCAGGGTGACTTTGGGCCAATCACCAGGTGTCTGGGAGTTCTAGCCCCGCCTTAAAAACAAAAGGCAATTGGGTGACTTTGGGCCAATCACCAGGAGACGGTGAGTTCTAGCCCCGCCTTAGGAATGAAAGCCAGCTGGGTGACTTTGGGCCAATCACCAGGAGCCTGGGAATTCTAGTCCCGCCTTAGGCACGAAAGCCATCTGGATGACTCTGAGTTAGCCTTTCTCTCTCAATCCAACCCACCTCACAGGGTTGGTTTTTTAAGGCAAAATGGGAAGAGGAAGGAGTTTTGGATATGTTTGCTCCCCTCAAGTTGCTTATAAAGGTAATAAAGGTAGGATTAAGAATGAGTACAAAATAAACAAAAATAAGAAATAAGATTGGATCCATCTCCGGGCACCTTATCCCTCCCGCAATCGTCGGGAGGCGGCTTCATCTACGTCTCGAACTTCAAGAAAAGCAGATTTTAATTAACTCAGCGCAATGCGACGTCGGGCTCCGGAGCAGCAGAAGGTAACGGGGAAAGAGCCTTGGGGACCCCCCAGGAAGGAGACATTAAAGCAAAATTGCAGATAATCTCGGGGAGGATGAAAGATGAGCGACTTCAAAACGAGCCCCTGTAGCGGCCTTTTAAAAAAACCCACGAAGATAAAAGGGAAATTTGCATGAAACGGAGGGACAGGGGGTCAAGGAGGAAGACCGTGGGGCCAAACAGTGGAGCCTTTATCACGAAAAAGAGAAAGTTCAGGAAGAGCTGAAGTTGGAAGCCAAGACTATTGAAAGAGGACCTCTTCGGCTAGGTTCAACATCAATAGCAACAGCATCTAGAGTCTAGAGTTATCCTAGTGCTTCCTAGTCCTTTTCCAGCCCCCTCTAAGCGGTTGACAGAACCAGCCTCTTGCCCCCAACAATCTGGGTCCACATTTGACCCACCTGGGAAGGAGGGAGGGAGGGAGGAAGAGAAGGAAGGGCAATAGCCCTTAAGACTTCACAGTATTTTTCCAGCCCTCTCTAAGCGGTTGACAGAATCAGCCTCTTGCCCCCAACAATCTGGGTCCTCCTTTGACCCACCTCAGAAGGACAGAAGGCTGAGTCAACCTGGAGCCGGTGGTGGGATTTGAATTGCAGAACTACAACTGGCAGGAAGCTTAAGGAGCCTACTGTGCTGCACTCTAACCACTGCGCCACCCCAGCTCTTAGGGTGTGATAGGATAGACAGATAGATGACAGAAGATACATAGATATATAGACAGACAGAAAGACAAACAGACAGAGATGATAGATATGGATGGATGATTGATGGATAACAAGATAGATAGATAGGTAGGTAGGTAGGTAGATGATTAGATAGATGGATGGATGGATGGATGGATAGATAGCACTTAGACTTATATACCACTTCACATTGCTTTTCCAGCCCTCTCTAAGTGGTTGACAGAATCAGCCTCTTGCCCCCAACAATCTGGGTCCTCATTTGACCCCCCTCCCACCTCAGAAGGACGGAAAGCTGAGTCGACCTGGAGCCGGTGGGGAGAACTGAACTGCTGAACTACAGGTAGCAGGTAGCTCTAAGGAGCCTGCAGTGCTGCACTCTAACCACTGTGCCATCCCAGCTTTTGAAAAGGACTTTTTTGGGTAGGTTCAACATCAAATTAACAGCCAGGAATCGAGGTGCAAAACTGCGGAGGGCAGGTGTCAGAATCCTCGCAGGGAACAGAAAAGAAGCAGCCGTCTCGCTCAGTAGATTATGAAAAAAAACAACCCCAAGAGGAATTCGGGATGTTAGGCATCTAGACTTACAATCCTGGGCTTAGAAAGCTTAGAACTACATCGCCTTAAACACGACCGAAGCACAGCCCATAAAATCTTCTGCTACAACATCCTTCCTGTCAACGGCTACTTCAGCTTCAACCACAACAACACACGAGCACACAACAGATACAAACTCAAAGTAAACTGCTCCAAACTCAACTGCAGGAAATACGATTTTAGTAACCAAGTAGTTAATGCCTGGAACTCACTGCCAGACTCTGTAGTATCATCACCAAACCCCCAAAACTTGACCCTTAGACCCTCCACTGTTGACCTCTCCCGATTCCTCCAAGGTGCATAAGTGCACCAGCCTGCCTTCCGTCCTCTGTCCTAATGTTTCTATTTTACTAGCATCATGTATATAAACATTGTTATGTCTTTGTAGACTACCAATTTGTACTTGGCAAAAGGAAGGAAGGAAGAAGGAAAGAAAAAAGAAAGAGAAAGGAAGGAAGGAAGGAAGGAAGAAAAAAGAAAGGAAGGAAGGGAAAAAGAAGAAGAAAGAAAGAAAGAAAGAAAGAAAGAAAGAAAGAAAGAAAGAAGAGGGCCTCCGTCCCCTGTCCTAAGGTTTCTCTCTCCCTAGAGTCATGTATATAAACACAGTTATATCTTTGTATACCACCCATAGATACTTGAGAAAACAAATAAATACTAAAAAAAAACCCCTTAGCCCTGCTCAATCCTGGAAAGGCCCTTTGGGAGCCCTCCCAGTGGTCGGCCTTCGTGATGTGGACAAAGACAATTCCGGCCCCTTCAGAGGGAAGAGCAGGGGCTGAAATCTCAGCTTCTTATTCAGGAAACTAAAATGAAACTTTCGGGAACTGAGCGCTCACTCCAGGAAGACGTGCAGGCTTTCGCACCAGACATGCTGTTTTCACACATAGTTGGTGGTGGCATCTCCTGGGTTTGTGTGTCTGGGAACTCCAGCAGTTCATTGTTTGGTACTCGAGGAAAAGAGAAGCGGGGAGAAGAGGGAGGTGGGAAGAAAGTGGTGGTGGAGGAAGAAGAGGAGGAGGAGAAATGGGTGGGGCAAGAGGAGTAGGAGTGGGAGGGTGTTGGTTAAAGAGAAGAGAGAAAGGAGAAGGTGGAGAAGGAAGAGAAGGAGAAGGTAGTGGTGGAGGAGAAGGAGGAGGAAAGGGGGCAGGAAAAGAGGAGAAGGAGACTCCTTCCTGAGTCCAAAGAGAAGGGCAGCATAAAAAAATTGAATAAATAAATAAATGAATAAAATCCCAAAACCTTGGAAGATCCCACCTGCCGTGGAGAACTCCAGGTGGAACATTCCAGCTGTTTTCAATAAGGTCCCACCACGCTTCCTCCGGCTGATTCCATTACACAGATGCTTCATTAAGTTGCCCGCCATGAATCTCCCCGCTTCATTTCTCCCAGACGGACACTGGAGCAATCAACGCTCGGAGCCCTGGGTGGGAGGCAGTGCTGGCCGGCGTCCAAGCCTTCCTTCGGAGGTCAGTCGGTGGATCTTCTCAAGGAGACCGGAGAAGCAGAGGCCCCCAAGACTGGATCTTTATTTATTTTATGTATTTGTTGGGTTGTTTTGTCAAGTAGATATTTGTGGTATTCAAAGATATAACAATGTTTATACACATTATAAACATGGGAGGGAGGAAGGGAGGAAAGAAGGAAGGAAGGAAGGAAGAATAGAGAAACGGGGGAATATAAAGAAGGAAGGGAGGAAGGAAGGAAGGAAGGAAGAATAGAGGAATGGGGGAGTATAAAGAAGGAAGGAAGGAAGGAAGGAAAGATAGAAAGAAAAAAAGAAAGAAAAAATAAAGAAAGAAAGAAAGAAAGAAAGAAAGAAAAGGAAGGAAGAAAAAATATCGTTATACCCACATACCCACATATATTGTGGTTTATCCACCAGTCCCCTAATCTTTGTGGCTCTTCTCTGCATTCTCTCCAGAGTCTCAACATCTTTTTTTTGGTATTGTGGTGAACAAATGTCGGAATTACAGAGTGGCGTGAACTCTTCAAGTGGACCAACCAAGATGCCTCTACAAATGTTCCACTGTGTCCTTCTCGCCTTCATCCGCCCCAGCTGAGCAAACGTCCCCCATGATGAAGGGTTTCTGTCCTTCCGGCCTCCGGTGCAGAAGCTGACAGCTTCCAAAAACTTTTTAAAACTGCCCCCCCAGCCTGGCAGTCCTGGCAGCTCGACAGGGCCCCTCCTAGGAGGAATTGCAGCCCAGATGCCCACAGGGCAGAGAGAGACAGAGATGAATCTGGGCCAACTTCATTTCTCTCTCCTACGGTGACATCCCTGCAGGACAAATGTCACCATTTCTAAAGCTGGACAGGCAGGACAAATGGCCATCCAAGAATTTAATTTAAATTAAATAAATGTATTTATTAAATTATTTGATTTACAAACAGCCCAACTCCTGCCGGACTCTGGGTGGCGTGCAACGTTAATAACAATAAAAAGATATGATGGACTGTGCTGAAATGAATAGACTTACTTTGAAACTTACAGACAAAGAAGATTTGGAATATTATAAATTTGGGGAAAGTTTTATGAATGGGTGGAAATGAAAAATATTAAAATAAATAATTATTTTGGAAGAGATGAAAAAGAATTAGAAATTACATAGTAGAAACCCAGATAGAAACATAGAAGATGATGAAAAAGGAAATGGCTGTAGCACTAGATAATAACGTAACACAATTCTAAGGTAGTATATGATTTATATTATTTTAAATATATAAGCTTTTCTCTCATTTGTTAATTGAGGGTTTTAGTGGGTATATACTGTATACACATAGTAAAATACATGATGAAGGTTATAGAGGAGATACTCATAGTAAAATATATCTAAGAAATAATAGAAAAGAAGGTATAGGAATAAAACATATCAATGAGAGAATAGAAGAAGAGATATAGGAATAGAAGAAAGGTATAGGAGATATAGGAGAGCAATAGGACAGGGGACAGAAGGCACTCTAGTGCACTTGTACTCGCCCCTTACTGACCTCTTAGGAATCTGGATAGATCAATCATAGATAATCTAAGGGTAAAGTGTTGGGGGTTTGGGGATGACACTAAGGAGTCCGGTAATGAGTTCCACGCTTCGACAACTCGGTTACTGAAGTCATATTATTTACAGTCAAGTTTGGAGCAGTTAATATTAAGTTTAAATCTGTTGTGTGCTCTTGTGTTGTTGCGGTTTAAGCTGAAGTAGTCGCCGACAGGCAGGACGTTGCAGTATATGATCTTGTGGGCAAGATAGATAGAGAAGGAAGGAAGGAAAGAGAAAGAAAGAAAGAAAGAAAGAAAGAAAGAAAGAAAGAAAGAATACCCTTGGTGGTGCAGTGGTTAGAGTGCAGTCCTGCAAGCTACTCCTGCTGATCACTGGCTACCAGCAGTTTGGCAGATCGAATCTCAGTAGGCTCAAGGTTGACTCAGCCTTCTGTCCTTCTAAGGTGGGTAAAATGAGGACCCAGCGTCCTCTCTTCTAGGTGAGTGCCACGTGCCGTGGCCTCTGGTGGGAGTGTGTCACCAACGCCTTCGATGGGATAACCACCTGTGATGAATACGACTCCATCTTCACTGAGCACCCAGGTAAGTGGGTCTGCCCAGCAGGTGAGGAGTCACGGGGACCCAGGAGGTCATCTACACAGATAGTCCTCAGTGTTTGACCACAAGGGGGGGGGCAAATTTCCATGGTGGGGTGAGACCGTTGTTCAGTGAGTTTTGCTTGATTTCACAACCTTTCTTGCCACCACTGGTTTTTCCTGAACACCCTCACTCTGCTAAAGAAATAATTCTCTCTCAATACTGTCAAACTATTCACTAAGTCTGCATTACTATTATGATTAGTCTTCACATCAAGTTCAGGGCTGCACCCAGTGCATGTGAGGGGGTGCCATGATCCAGGGGGGCGCAGTGGTTAGAGTGCAGCCCTGCAGGCTACTTCAGCTGCCACTGTAGTTCAGCAGTTCAGGTTGACTCAGCCTTCCATCCTTCCCAGGTGGGTCAAATGAGGACCCAGATTGTTGGGGGCAAGAGGCTGACTCTGTAAATCGCTTAGAGAGGGCTGGAAAAGCACTGGGAAGCGGGATATAAGTCTAAAGACTATTGCTATATACTGTACATATGATGACAATAAAGTACTGTACTTATTATTTATTATTTAAACCTGGTTTCTTCTGCCCATTCAGCTCACCTGGTTCAAGCCAGACTCTTCTGCACGGGGGACCCCAACGGCTCATCTCCAAATGTTGAGGCCTCTACAACCACAAAAGCTGGTCACCAACCTAGAGCAGGGGTTCACCAAACTTACCAACTTTAAGACATATGGACGTCCACCTCCAGCTGGCTGGGGAATTCTGGGTGTTGAAGTCCATAAGTCTTAAAGTTGCCACGTTTGGAGACTCCTAACCAGGAGCACCAAGGACACCACAGCCGACCTTCCTTTGCCGCTCGGTGTAACCAAGCCTTGACCCCAAGCCACCTCCAGGCCTCAGGAGAGGAAGCCAAAAGGCAGGTGGACGCATGAGCTCATTTGTCCCTGGACCTGGTTTTTAGGTCCCCTTGCCAAGAACGTTGGCTCGGCTCCCCCCCCCCCCCCCAGAGCGATACAGTCGGCAGCCAGAGGGCAGGCATGGCATTGCTTGAGTGACAGATGGTGCCCCCGTGCCTCCCCCACTGTCTCTGGCGGCCACTCAAGCCAGCAATTCTCTTCCCACCAGCAAGTTGGCAGAAGGTTCAGCCGGCCATTTCCTGGGATTGGCGAAGGAGAAGCCAAGAGAGAAACCTAGAAGATTGACGGCAGAAAAAGACCTCCTGGTCCATCTCGTCTGCCCTTCTACTATTCCCTGTATTGTGTCTCAGGATGGATCTATGTTGATCCCAGGCATGTTTCAATTCAGGGACTGTGGATTCTTCCTTCCTTCTTTCTTTCCCTCCCTCTCTTCCTTCCTTCTCTTTTTTTCTTTCCTTCCTTCCTTCTTTCCTTCCTTCCTTCCTTCCTTATTCATAGAAACCTAGAAGATTGACAGCAGAAAAAGACCTCCTGGTCCATCTCGTCTGCCCTTCTACTATTCCCTGTATTGTGTCTCAGGATGGATCTATGTTGATCCCAGGCATGTTTCAATTCAGGGACTGTGGATTCTTCCTTCCTTCTTTCTTTCCCTCCCTCCTCTTTTTTTCTTTCCTTCCTTCTTTCCTTCCTTCCTTCGTTCCTTATTCATAGAAACCTAGAAGATTGACAGCAGAAAAAGACCTCCTGGTCCATCTCGTCTGCCCTTCTACTATTTCCTGTATTGTGTCTCAGGATGGATCGATGTTGATCCCAGGCATGTTTCAATTCAGGGACTGTGGATTCTTCCTTCCTTCTTTCTTTCCCTCCCTCCTCTTTTTTTCTTTCCTTCCTTCCTTCTTTCCTTCCTTCCTTCCTTATTCATAGAAACCTAGAAGATTGACAGCAGAAAAAGACCTCCTGGTCCATCTCGTCTGCCCTTCTACTATTTCCTGTATTGTGTCTCAGGGTGGATTGATGTTGATCCCAGAGATGTTTAAGGGGATGGGACATTTTGTCTCCACCAGTTGGGTCAAGCTCTTTCTTACGCAGCCTTTGATCTCTGACAATTGGCCGCTGCCTTTTCTCCTTCGCCCAAAGACCCCTAGCTGTTTGGCCCAGTCCTTTTGTCACAGAACACCACCTTCAGCCTCAGCCTTTTGTGTGTGTGTGTATGAAAGAGCTCCCAAGCCTCCTCCCCTCCAACTTTGGAAGTCTGGAGCTCTCGACAATCAGTTTCACTTTTCACTACCCGGAACAATTTAGTGTCGTCAGCAAACTTTGCCACCTCACTATTTACTTCTACATCCAGATCATTAATTAATTAATTAATTTATCTATTTATTTATTTTGTCCAATACAAATTGAAAGTTAAAGAGAATAAAAACATGTAGTAGTAAATATCAGGGAAAGGATAGAAGAAAAGATATGAGAATAGAATACATCAATGAAGAATAGAGGAATAGATAGATGAATGGAAGAGAAGATATATAAGATATAGGAGGGACAATTGGACAGTGGACGGGAGGCACACCGGTGCACTTATGCTCGCCCCTTACTGACCTGTTAGGAACCGGGTGAGGTCAATCTTGGACAGTCTAAGGGAAAAATGTTGGGGTTGGAGGTTGACACCACGGAGTCCGGTAATGAGTTCCACCCTTTCACGACTCGATTGCTAAAGTCATATTTTTTACAGTCAAGTTTGGAGCGGTTGATATTAAGTTTGAACCTGTTGTGTGCTCTTGTGTTGTTGCGGTTGAAGCTGAAATAGTCGTTGACAGCCAGGATGTTGCAGCATGTTTAAGGCGTCTTAGTATTTGCCTTTGCAGAAACCCTATTTCTGCATGGTTACTGCAAAGAGAGAGAGAGAGGGAGGGAGCTTTCCTTCTGCAGTAAGCTACACGCCGTCCAGATGCTTCAAATATGTGTGACGGAAACGGTTGACAATCTACAAGGGAAGATTGGATTTGTCCCACTGACTGCAAGAGATGAGATGAATGCGCTCGCAGAAACACACTGACAGACTGTGGGACATGTCGGGAGAAATCTAAGGGGAGGGCAACCCACCTCCATCCCCAAATCTCTCTTAGTCCTACACCATCCAAAACTCAGCATTTCTGCTCGCAAAAGCCAAGGGTCTCCGATCTTTCAAAAGGACGATTCCGGGCTCTCTTGGTGCAGAGCAAAGAACAGTTCCACTATCAGTGTGGCTTGTCACACCATAAGCCAGATGTTCAGACTAGGTATGGCCTTTTTTCATCCACCCCTCGAGTCCTTGCAAGGACCCGGGAAAGGGCAGATGTGGAGGATGGATGGTGTTAAAGATAGGATCGCAAAATCATTGAGTTCGGTGCTGCAACCCAACAAGACCGACACGGACTTCAGAGGAGAATCAGAACGGCAGAAAAAACAATGGCTGCCCACCTGCCTTCCATTGAGGACCAGTAGATTACATGAGTCCAAAAGAGGGTGGGGAAAATATTGACTGACCCCCTCTCGCATCTTGGACATATATTGCTTGAACTCCAACCCTCAAAACATCACTACAGAGCACTGCACACCAAGACAACTAGACACAAGAGGAGTTTTTTCCCCAAATGCCATCACTCTGCTAAGCAAATAATTCCCTCAACACTGTCAAACTATTTACTAAGTCTGCATTACTATTACTAGTAGGTTTTTCTCATCATTCCTATCCCTCATCTCCTCCCACTTATGACTTGACTGTAACTTGTTGCTTGCATCCTTAAGATTTATATTAACATTGATTGTTTTCTCTATGACAATCATTAAGTGTTGGACTACATGATTCTTGACAAATGTCTCTTTTCTTTTATGTCCACTGAGAGCATCTGCACCAAAGACAAATCCCTTGTGGGTCCAATCACTCTTCTACAATAAAGCATTCTATTCTATTCTATTCTATTCTCATTCCATTATTCTACTCTTTTCTACATTCCAATATCTATTCTATTCTATATTCTATTCTATTCTATGTCAGCTGGTCCAAACATAACTGCTTTTTGCAATTGACAGATGGCAAATTTTTCAATGCCTGTGATGTTCAAGTGGTTATTGTTGTTGATATTATTATTGTGCATATTCCTCCCAAGATGTCAAGGTCTACTTCGAAAATGATGGACAATCATCATCATCATCATCATTATCCTTATCTTTTATTCATTAGACTTGAAACTCAGTCAACTGAACATTTCAAAAACTGTCACAAATACCCCTGACCGGTGCTAATGGTTGAAATGGGTTGCTACCAGCGTCCTATGTATCAACCAAGTATCTTCTTAAATGTTCGACTTCTTTTTATCGCTTTGTATCTATTTATATTGTATTTGTATTATTGTTGTGAGCTGCCCTGAGTCCTTCAAGATTGGGTGCCATAGAAGTCAAATAAATAAACAAATAAACAAGCAAAGAAACAAACAAATAAATAAAATTATGATTTTCCAAGTAGTAGTGCATTTTTTTGCAGTTCCGCTAGTGTTATTGCAAGAAGCTGCCATTTCTTGATCCGTTTTGTGAAATTGTTGGACATGGTACCAAGACAATGGGTATCGCTCTTACATGTTTCATCCATAGCTGTGTAGTTTTGACGGCAATATTTTGTAATTTTTCCCAGTTCTTTATCTTTGACTCTGGCATCTCCGGGCACAGGGATTTCAATAAACTCTACTCTTCGGCCCTCGGCAACCATAATATCTGGTGTGTTGTGTTCCAAATAGTTATCTGTCTGTCTCCAAAAGTCCCACAAGATCTTCACCGTCTCCTTTTCAGTAACTTTTTCCACTTTGTTTTTACATAATGCCCAGTCGACTAATTTAGCAACTCAATCATGTAGGATGCTTGGCTGCATAGCTAGAGGTATAACAAGCAGGAAGAGGGAGATTGTGATCCCGCTGTATAGAGCGCTGGTGAGACCCCATTTGGAAGAATACTGTGTCCAGTTCTGGAGACCAGCAGATAGAATCCGTTGGATGGATTTACTTAAGTGCACTGAATCCTAATCCTTCACAAAGACTGAGTTCAAGCATGTTCAAACGCCCTTAACACCGCCAAAAATAAAAGCAGACTTTTCCAAAAATGTTTATCGGAGAGTTCTCGGCTCGGCTCATTTTAGCACACAGAAGGGCGTATTTTTGGAAGGGGATCTGAATATCAAATTTAAAAAAAATCCCTCTTCACAATCTGGCTTCTGTAGCTAAAAAGTCCTTCTATTTGATGGAGATTATTTTAAAACCGAAATGCATCAGTTAGTTTTCACAACGGGGACCTATCTGTCTTTCTTGCAACACTGATTCCTGCCACCGATAAGATTGCTTTATCTCACGGGCTATCGGTAAAATTCAACCACAATGTGCTCACTTTGTAAAAGTTACTTTACAACACCCGTATTGATTTGACACAGCATCAAGGCCTCCACTTCCCCATCATTTCTCCTCTTTCTCCCTGACCAATCCTCGAATACAGCTCATCTGTCTGAAACCCACACCGCATTTCGGACATCAACACTCTAGAAAATGTCCAGAGATACTTTACGGGAAGAGCCCTCCACTCCTCCACTCGCAACAGAATCCCCTACACAACTAGACTCACAATCCTAGGTTGAGAAAGCTTAGAACTACGTCGCCTTAAACACGACCTAAGCATAGCTTATACATTGTATGCATCGGCTACTATGTCCTTACTATCAACAACGACTTCAGCATCAACCACAACAACACACGAGTGTACAACGTAAACCGCTCCAAACTCGACAGCAAGAAATACGAGTTTAGTCACCGAGTAGTTGATGCATGGATCTCACTACCAGACTCTGTAGTATCATCTCCTAACCCCCAAAACTTTACCCATAGACTCTCCACTGTTGACCTCTCCCGATTCCTAAGAGGTTAGTAAGGGGCGTGCATAAGTGCACCAGCGTGCCTTCTGTCCCCTATCCTAATGTTTCCCTTTTACTAGTGTCATGTACATAAACATTGTTACATTTTTGTATACCACCAATACATACCTGACAAAATAAATAAATAAAAATAAATAAATAGAAACATAGAAACCTAGAAGATTGACAGCAGAAAAAGACCTCCTGGTCCATCTAGTCTGCCCTTCTACTATTTCCTGTATTTTATCTTAGGTTAGATCTATGTTTATCCCAGGTATGTTTCAATTCAGTCGCTGTGGATTGACCAACCATGTCTGCTGGAAGTTTGTTCCAAGCATCTACTACTCTTTCAGTAAAGTAATATTTTCTCATGTTGCTTCTGATCTTTGCCCCAAATAACAAAATAACAAAAGCGACAATGTTTTTTAAAAAATCATTAAAATGGGGCTTTAAAAAACAAAGTTCTGATTCCTTTGAGTTTTTGTTTCCCAGAGCCAGAAGAGGGAATGTGCATAATGCATTTTCTATGTTGCAGACTTCGGTGGAATTGATTTCATCTTCTTTTACCTTTGCAGCAATTTCTGAAGATCCCTCTCCTGACGCCACAGGCTTAGCCCCACACATTATTTGCAAAAATGCAACATTGCCACAACTTGCTGAGCTGACCCAGGATGACCCTTGGTGGTTTTTTCCCTCTCTGTCTCAAGTAATGTATGTGGTTAATGCCGTGTTTCCCAACCTTGGCCACTTGAAGATACTTGGACTTCAATTCTTAGAATTCCCCAGCCAGTGAATGCCTGCGCATCCCCTTGTGAGATTTCGCTTCCTGCACATGAGCAGAACAAAAAACACACTGGGACGTGCGCATGAATGCACGCAACTTAATCGAAGCTTTTGGCAATTTTCTGCATGCGCAGAAGCAAATAAAATCACAGAAATCTCACATGCCTGCGCACCCCCTCATAAGATTTCACTTCCTGGACATGCACAGAAGCAAAAAACAACATGCATGCGCGGAAGCAAAACTGCCATGCATGCATGGAAGCAAAAATTGTGCATATGCAGAAACAAAAAACATGTGTATGCGCTGAAGCAAAAAAAAAACCCATGTGTATGTACGGAAGGAAGAAATAGCAAAAAATCGGCAAAACCTCTTGCACGAGAACTTCGTCATGTGAAATTTTGCTTTTGCCGCATGCACAGAAGCTGAATCTTGCACAGGTATGTGGGTGCGCATGTGCACATATCGGGGAAGATGCGCACATTAACACACGCAAGACAACTGAAGCTTTCAGCAATTTTCTACATGCGCAGAAGCAAAAAAAACCCCCACCAAAATCTCACAGGTGTGTGCAATCCCCGCACGAGATTTCCCTTCCTGCATATGTACAGAAGCAAAAACATGCTGGGACCTGGACGAGCGCATGCAAGGTAACCGAAGTTGTGCATGCAGTGCAACAATCGCAAGGGTGCGCCATCCTTTACTGTACTGGCAACAACCCACCTCTGGCGAGGACATGTGAAGTCAGGCAACATCATGCGAAATCACACGACAGCCTTCCACACGGTTTCACAACTTGAATTTCAGGGTGGCCGACTGGCCAGCTGACCGCTGAGAGCCAACATTCGCGGCCCTGTCTCAGACCACAGTGCAGAAGCCAGCGGGGGACCATCCATCTCGAGGGCAGAATTATTCCACATTTTTATTAACGATCGGCCTTGACATGATTGATGGGCTGCTTAGCCAATCTGCCGAGGAGGCGAAACATGGCAAATACCCATGGCAACAACCACACTAGGCTGCAGGCTCATCTGGGCAGGTTGGCAGGCTGAGCCGAGAGCACAAGATGTCCTGCCAGAGAGAGAGGAAAACGGAAGGACTCACGGTCCCCGAGATACGACCAGCCTCGGAACCTGGGACGGCCCCCCCTGAGCTCTATGAGTTAGCTTTAAGTGGCCAAAGCAATGGGAACTGCAGTTTAATGTTTCCAAATGTAAAATAATGCACTTGGGGAAAAGGAATCCTCAATCTGAGTATTATATTGAGAGTTCTGTGCTAGCAAAAACTTCAGAAGAGAAGGATTTAGGGGTAGTGATTTCTGACAGTCTCAAAATGGGTGAGCAGTGTGGTTGGGCGGTAGGGAAAGCAAGTAGGATGCTTGGCTGCATAGCCAGAGGTATCACAAGCAGGAAGAGGGAGATTGGGATCCGACTGTATAGAGCGCTGGGGAGTCCCCATTTGGAATAACACTGTGTCCAGTTCTGGAGACCTCACCTACAAAAAGAGATGGATCAAATGGAACGGGTCCAAAGACGGGCTACAAAAATAGTGGAAGGCCTTAAGCATAAAACTGATCAGGAAAGACTTCATGAACTCAAGCTGTAGAGTCTGGAGCAGTGTTTCCCAACCGTGGCAACTTGAAGATATTTGGACTTCAAGGGGAATTCTGGGAGTTGAAGTCCAGATATCTTCAAGTTGCCAAGGTTGGGAAACACTGGTCTGGAGGACAGAAGGGAAAGGGGGGACAGGATCGAAACATTTAAATACATTAAAGGGTTCACTAAGGTCCAGGAGAGAAGTGTTTTTAATAGGAAAGTAAACCCAAGAACAAGGGGCCCCAATCTGAGGTTAGTTGGGGGAAAGATCAGAAGCAACGTGAGAAAATATTATTTTACTGAAAGAGTAGTAGATGCTTGGAACAAACTTCCAGCAGACGAGGTTGGTAAATCCACAGGAACTGTATTTAAACATGCCTGGAATAAACATAGTTCCATCCTAAGATAAAATACAGGAACTTGTATAATGGCAGACTAGATGGACCAGGAGGACTTTTTCTGCCGTCAATCTTCTATGTTTCTATGTTGCTATTTCTATTGAATTTTTTAACACATAAAACATAGAAAAACAAAAACTAAACAATACACATTTGCACATTTAAAATAAGATTGTTTTTACATTTCTGTTTCTACATTTTCTCCTTTTACTTTGACAGATATTCTGTTTCTATTTTCTCCTCTATCCATTTGTCAAATTTCCCCCATACGGTATAATATTCATTTTCCTCTTTGTTCTGCAATTATAGTGTAATTTTATTCATTTTTGCACATTCTAATATTTTTCTAATCACCATTTGTTCTGTTGGCATCTTTTCTTTTTTCCAATTTTGCGCAAAAATCAGTCTTGCTGCTGTTAATATTTTTTTAAAATAATTTTTATCAGATTTCTAAAACAATACAAACATATGAAAGACATTAACAAATCATTCAAATATCTGTTCACTTACATTTCTGTAGCATCATCATATCAAATTCAATGCACTGTTATCCAACTATCTTATCAATAACTTTTCCCCATTGGTAATTTATCTTTAAATAATAATATTTACAAAAACTCTTACCACTACCAATTACTAATTACTAGCTATTTATATATTTCCTAACTGCCATTTTTGGGGACAGAACAAGATGTTCCTACATCCTGCTTGGCTTTCTGAATTAATCTATTTTTCAGCATGGGGTGGGGGTTGAAATACCCTAAATTAAACAAGCCTGACAATTGCTGAGTGTCCAAATTTGATGGAGCAATGGTTCTAAGACCAGAAACCCATTTGTAATTCACTTTTTCTAGCACTATCTGTAACTCAAAACATTTGCTTAATGAATGGTCAGAAGTCAGTAAGTGTTGTTCTGCCTCTGTACAAATCGATGGTGAGACCACACTTGGAGTCCTGTGTACAGTTCTGGTCACTGCATGACAAGGAGGATAGAATGGAACTGGGAAAGGTGTAAAAAAGGGCAACAAGAATGATCAAGGAAATGGAGCCCCTCCCTTACGAAACCAGGTTGCAATGCCTTGGTCTCTTCAGCCTTGAAAGACGGTGTTGAAGGGGGGACTTGATCGAAGGGAATAAAATCCTGCATGGGATGGAAAAGGTGGATGGAGAAAAAATTATTTTCTCTCTCCCACAATACCAGGATGAGGGGCCCCTCCCTAAAGCTCACAGGTGAGAAAGTGAGGACAAATCTAGGGAAAGATTTCTCCACCCAGAGGGTCATTGGATGATGGGATTCCCTTCCAGAAGAGGTCATGACAGCTGTCAGCCTGGAGACCCTCAAGGCAGGATTAGACAGATTCATGGATGCCAAGTGTATCATAGGTGGTTATTGAAACGGATGTCCAAGGGCTGCCTCTATGTTGGTTGAGACAGGCAGGGTTCCCTTGAGTACCATTTCCTGGGGGTCAGGTCAAAGGGAGGGTCTTGCCTTCTCTTTCTGCTCAAGATCCCCATGGACAATTGGGGGGCCACTGGGGGACACAGAATGCCCAACTCGAGGGGCTTTGGCCTGATTCAGCAGGGCTCTTCTTAGGTTCTTAACATAGGTTTGGAAGGAAAATACAAGGCATGCTATTGATTTGTTTGGGAGGAGGGTGTCTAGTGGCTTGCAAAGTCTACATCTAAGAAAAGAGTTTGGGATCCCCACTGACAAAACACAACAATGAACACACTTCTGAGCTGCATTAGAAGAAGAAATTCCACCAAGAATCATCACATTATTATTCCCTGCCCGGTCCTATTGGTGAGGTTATACCAGCAATGGGTTCTTACTGGAACGGTAAACAACCCCACACCGGTAGCAAAAGGTGAGCTGCGCACACAGCTTTGGGTGTCTTGCATGCGCCCACCCACATCCCAGTGTGTTTTTGCTTTTGTGCATGCACAGGAAGCAAACTCTCGTGAAAGACATGCGCACCTTTGAGATTTTGGCGATTTTTTGCTGCTGTGCATGCGTAGAAGCAAAAAAAAATTCCCAAAATCTCTCATGCGCGCACTCGTCCCCTTGTGAGATTTTACTTCCTGCACATGCTCAGAAGCAAAAACATGCTGGGACATCCGTGCACATGAGACATTTAAAGCTGCTCGCTCAGCGCACCATTAGCGGTGGTAGCAGCACTGCACCCCTGGTTTATTATGGCATCCAGTTCTGACCCCCATGATACAAAAAAGATGTTGGGGCTCTGGAAAGAGGGCAGAGAAGATCAAGAAAGATTATTGACTACTATAATAATTTTTTTTAAAAAAAGAGTTCTGTTGGACAATCGCTTAAATATGAGCCAGCCGTGTGCAGCAGCTTCCAAAAAAGCCAACACAGTTCTAGGCTGCATTAACGGAGGGAGAGAATCAAGATCACGTGAAGGGTTAATGCCACTTTATAAGGCCTTGGTGAGGCCACAATTGGAATATGGCATTCAGGTTTGGTTGCCACGATGCAAAAAGGATGTTGAGACTCTAGAAAGAGGGCAGAGAAGAGGGACAAAGAGAATTAGGGGGACTGGAGGCTAAAACGTACGAAGGACGATTGCAGGAACTGGGCCTGGCTAGTTTAATGGAAAGAAGGACCAGGGGAGACATGATAGCAGACTTCCAGTATCTCAGGGGTTGCCACAAAGAAGAGGGGATCAAGAAGAGGGGGTTGACTCAGCCTTCCGTCCTTCCCAGGTGGGTCAAATGAGGACCCAGATTGTTGGGGCCAACAAGCTGATTCTGCCAACCGCTTAGAGAGGGCTGGAAAAGCAATGTGAAGCGATATATAAGGAAGGAAGAAAGGAAGGAAGGAAGGAAGGAAGGAAGGAAGGAAATTAGGAAGGAAGGAAGGAAATTCGGAAGGAAGGAAGGAAGGAAGGAAGGAAGGAAGGAAGGAAGGAAGGAAGGAAGGAAGGAAGGGTGGTGCTGTGGTTGGAGGGCAGCCCTGCAGGCTCCTTCAGCTGACTGCTAGCTGTAGTTCAGCAGTTCCAATCTGATCACTGGCTGAAGGTTGACTCAGCCTTCCATCCTTCCAAGTGGGGTCAAATGAAGGCCCAGATTGTTGGGGGCAAGAGGCTGGTTCTGTCAACCCCTTAGAGAGGGCTACACAAGCGCTAGGAAGTCTAAACACTAAATGCTAATGCTATTGAGCAGAAGGTTGGGCTAGAAGACCTCCAAGGGTTCCTTAATACCCTATTAATCTATGTTCCACATTCTACAATTTTGGGAACACATTTCCCAAAAATTACTTTATTGGGGTGAGCAGGTTGACTGGACAGCCAGCCAGATGCTGTCGGGGGTGCCGAGGGCCTGGAGAGGGAATCTGAGCTGAGAAATTATATGCCCAGATTTAGACATATAAAGGGAAGCCCCAGGGAAGGCAGCCGAAAACCGTTTTTCCATGGCTACCGAAAGTAGGACAAGAAATAATGAGGGTAAGTTTGCAGCTGTCTCTATTAATATTATGGAAAACTTCCTTCGTAGATAAAAAAAAGAGAAGAGAAAACCAGTATAATAGAGGATCAGCTGTCACCAGAGCTGGGTTTCTGGGTTTCTTGACAACTTTCAAAATGGGGTGGACTTCAACTCCCAGAATTCCCCAGCCGGCTGGCTGCTTTCAGATAGGCGGACTTCCATTCCCAGAATTAGGCAGCTGCGGAATTCTGGGAATTGAAGTCCACCCAATTTGAACGTTGTGTGTTCTTGGTGCACTGCACACCAAGAAAACAAGACACAAGAACAGTTTTTTCCCAAACGCCATCACTCTGCTAAAAATATAATTCCCTCAACACTGTCATACTTTTTACTAAGTCTGCACTTCTATTTCTACTAGTTTTTCTCATCTTTTTAAAAAAATATCTTTATTAATTATTTACATTAATAAACACAAAACGACATAGAATTGTTTTTTAAAAAAGGCATCCAAACATACATACAGTAAAGACATGATAAAGCATTATGCTTTATACATAAGGTAATTTGGTATCAAAACTTAATGTAGATACCAGCTATGTCACAGGATATTTTGTTTTTGCAGTTTATTCATTTGCAACCATTTCAATTCCTACATGCTAATATACATTAATCTCCTTATATTATTAATATCCGTTTTTCTACATTTCCTTTCGAAAGATAGTTTTTTCTCCTCATTCCTATCACCCTTTTCCTCCCACTTAAGACTGTAGGACTGTCACTTGTTGCTTGTATCCTCAGATTTTTATTAATGTTGATTGTTTCTTCATTGTTTATTTAACCCCTATGACCATCATTAAGTGTTGTAGCACATGATTCTTGACAAACGGATATTTTTCTCTTATGTCCCCTGAGAGCATCTGCACCAAGACAAATCCCTTGGCCAATAAAATTCTATTCTATTCTATTCATTGGTGAGGATCTCGGCTGAATGTTGAATTGCATTTTATTCCTGTGGGCTTCCAAGGGTCAGACTCAATGACCTCTGGGTTCCCTTACATCTCCAACCCCGCAGCTCTGCCACAGGCCTTTCCAAGCAGCCACAAACCAACACGAGGCGTGTGACAAACATCACAACAACATCTTGCAGAGGATGAAATTAGCCTGCCTGTAAGGTCTTCCTGCCCCTGAGCGTCTCCGTTCTGCTTTTCCTGATGGTTTTGAAGAGAGAACACATTTGCGCATGATGAAAAAGACGCACAAGCCACAAGCTGTGGAGACAGCCCTCGACTTAACAACAGGTTTGCCTGGTACGCCAGTTGCGGCCCTATTTGGACAGGGAGTTGGACTAGATGACCTCCAAGGTCCCTTCCAGCCCTATTATTTTCTATGTCCCCTTTTCTGCATGGGCTGGATTGAAAAGACCCCCAAGAAGCCAGGGGGCTCAGGGAGGGGCCAGGAAGCTGCCTCTTCAGGACACCACCCACCCCATGTCTTGGGCGAGGGTCTCTCCTTCCTTCCTTCCTTCCTTCCCAGACCAGGAAAAAAGACACCACCAGCCCCGGCCACAACAAAGCCCACCGTCTGGACGTGCAAGGATCTCCCATTTGCAAGATCCCTGGACTGTTGTGAACGCCACAGCCGAGAGATGGTCTTCTAAGCTCAGCTGTGGATCGAGGAGGACGGCCTGCTTGCGGACCCTCTCCGAGGAGGGGGAGTAAAGACTCCCCCCCCATAGTGATGGACAGACAGATGGAAGTGCCCCTGGGAGGAAAGACCCACAGCCACTCCGTCTGGTCGGGGTGGAGCCTGAGCCTATTAACGCCCATCCAAACCCTGACAGCCTCCAGGCACCGGCACATCACCTGCCCTGCTTTATGACGGTCCAGGGGTCATGTGACAAGCCCTGGGGAAGCGCCAGATTCACTTAATGACCGGGTGAGTAGCTGCAACCACTGCAGGGATTCCCTTAACAGCCGCGGGAAGGAAGGGCCTGAAAGAAGCAAAGTTAAGGGCATCAGAGGAGGAGGCGGTCAAAGGAGATGGTCTCGCTTAGCAACAGAGATTTCGGGGTCGTAAGTCCAGGACCTGCTGTGATCCCCAGAGCCCAAGCTCCGCTCAGGGAGCCGGATTGAACGTGTGACCCGTTTCCAACCACAGGTGCTGCCAAAACCAGAAGGAGGCGAAATAAATGGAAGAAAGAAAATCTGGTTTGGAATAAATTTAACCACCGGTGCCCAGGTTGCAATTTGCTCGGTTTTAGCCTCCCACCAACCCTGAAACACGGCAGCTCCGGACTCTTTGCATATTCCACAAGCGTCCTGCCAGGAACCCCCCCCCCCCCCCCCGGAGGAAGAGGGTGTGTGTGACCCAGCTGAGAACTTGCATAACTGACCGGCTGCATCGGCGCTTGTGAGCTGCAGGCTGCCGGCCCTGATCTCACACACGCCACGCAGCCAAAAGCTCCCACAACTCTCCCCTTCAGCCGGGAGCCCTGCGTGGCCAACGGGCCAGGACACCAAGGGGGCCATGGGCTGCCCCAGAGCAGAAGCCGGAAACCATCGTTATAAAAAGAGGGAAAAGGGAAAGCGAAGGAAAGAGATAGGTTAGGATAGGAGTGGATAGGGAATGGGGTGGGGTGGGGTGGACTAGACTAGAATAATATGGAATGGAATGGAATAGAAAAATGTGAAATGGAATGGAATGGACTAAACTAGACTAGACTAGACTAGAATAGAATAGAATAATATGGAATGGAATGGAATGGAAAAACGTGGAATGGCACGGCATGGCATGGCATGGCATGGTATGGAATGGCATGGAATGGACTAGACTAGACTAGACTAGACTAGAATAGAATAGAATAGAATAATATGGAATGGAATGGAACAGAAGAACGTGGAATGGAATGGCATGGCATAGAATAGAATAGCAGAGAATAGGAGAGTAGGATAGGATAGTGGAATGAAGAAAGAATAGAATAGAACAATGTGGAATGGAATAGAATAGAATAGAAAATCCAAAATAGAAAACAGGAAACAGAAAAAAATAAGAAAATAAAACAGAAGAATATAACAAAATGAAGTGAAGAACTCCAGGGGGGGAAGAAGGAAGGGAGACAAGAAACTTATCCATCGTAAAAAAAAGCCTCTTTGGGTGGCCGGACAGAGGGCTGCACCAAAATAAAACCCACAACATGACAAACATGACTTTTCTCTCTCTCTCGTGGCCTCTGTGTCCTCTCGCAAAGCAATGCCTTTTGCTCTTTAATTCTTTTTGTTTCCCCCCAGGTCCAAAAGCAATGGTCAAATGCAGGCAGTCCTTGCTTCACGACCACTCGGCCCTGTGAAGTTACGACGGGACTGCAAAAGGGAGTTAATGACTGTCGCCGCATTCCCACAATCGCAGGGTCAAAATTCGCCACCAACGGTTGGAGCATCCGCGGTTGCGTGACCACCATTTGCAAACTCCCCAGCCGTTGTTTTCAAGAAACGAGGGATCTGGTTTCCAACCACATGATTTGCATTAACAACTGCAGTGATTTCCTAAAGAATCGTGGCAAAACTAGGGTCCTAAAATCAGGCGCGAATTATTTTAACAACCATCTCGCTTCGCAAATGTTGGCAAATTCTAGTCCCCAATAAGTCACCGAGAGGCCTGCATTGCACAGCCAGATGATGAAGCTGATTTAGCAAATTTCTCAGCTGAAAGTTTGTGCGTTTGCTCTGCTGATTAAGGCACCAGGTTAGAAAGCAGGAAACTGGGAGTTCTAGTTCTTCCTGAACCCTGAAAGCCAGCTGGGCGACTTTGGGCCAATCACCAGGAGACAGTAAGTTCTAGGGCCAGTCACCAGGAGACGGGGAGTTCTAGTCCCACCTTAGGCATGAAAGCTGGTTGGGTGACTTTGGGCCAATCACAAGGACACAGGGAGTTCTAGTCCTGCCTTAGGCATGAAAGCTGGTTGGGTGACTTTGGGCCAATCACAAGGACACAGGGAGTTCTAGTCCCGCCTTAGGCATGAAAGCTGGTTGGGTGACTTTGGGACTTTGAATGAATGGATGGATAAATGAATAAATACAAAATTATGTATATACCCGCATGTGTTATATATATCAAAAACACACAGAGACAGAGACACAAAATAATAAACTACCGTAAATTAAATATTTAAAAAAATAAAAATAAAATAGTCAGATTGATACAGATTGAACCCTAAAGATACCTCTGTAAGATGGACAGAATGAATAAACGAATGGATAAATGAATAAATACAAATTTATGTATATACTCACATGTATTATATCACACACACACACACACACACACACAATGATAAACTAAACTAAATTAAATTTAAAATAAAATAAAAATAAAATAGTCACAGATTGATACAGATTGAACCCTAAAGATACTTCTATAAGACAGACAGAATGAATAAACAAATGAAGAAATGAATGAAGAAATAAATACCAAATTATGTATATATCCACATGCATTATATCACACACACACAAATAGAGACAAAATAATAAACTAAATTAAATGTTTTAAAAAATAAAAATAAAATAGTTAGAGTTTGATACAGGACTGAACCTGCCAGAATCCCCTCTGTATGATGGGCAGAATGAATGAATGAACAAACAGATAAATGAATAAATAAATACAAAATTATGTATATACCCACTTGTATTATATCACACAAACAAAATAATAAACTAAATAATAATAAACTAAAGATACCCCTGAAAGATGGATATGTCAAAACACCTTAAGGGTCTCCCAAATCCGAGTCTCCGGAGAGGGGGGCATACAAATCTAATAAATAACAACAACAATAATAATAATCAACAGCAACTGCCCCCCCCCACCCACTCCCACTGCCTCCAAAGCAAAGCGAGGCCAGGCAGCCGAGAAGGGGAACCTAACACACCCCACCATCCCCGGAAGCGAAAAGCCCCCCTCCATCTAAGGAGACCCTTCCCCTCCTATTGAGGTCTCTTGAAGGCTTCACAGCTGCATTCACACAACCTGTTAACCTGAGTCAGGACAAATGCAAGCTTACATGGCTGGCAAAGCAACAATCTTTGGGGGGGGGGTCAAGCCAGGATCCAACTCTCCTGCCAGATCTCAATGGGATTCAGGTGACCCAACTTCCTACCCACCTGCTCAAAGCCGCAAAGACAACACGACTCTTGCCTGGTCCCACCTTTGGCTGGTGCCAGAGATGCCCCAAGCAAGGCGCAAAGATCTCTCCCTGGGGGCACACAACACCCCTGCGAGGATGACCGGAGGTCAAAGGGTAAAAGGCAGAAGGACCGCAGGCGAATCATTCCTGACTCCTAACTCGACCTTTTTCACACAATCCGGTTCCTGCATTTGTTGCCTTTTGGAAACACCCGCAAAAGCCCATGTGGCCCAAGGAGGGATGCTTTGGACACCTCTGTGGACTTCAACTCCCAGAATTCCTCAGCTGGAATCATTATGATTATTACTATTTATTCGACTTCTATGCTGCCCAATCCCGAAGGACTCAGGTAGAATCAGGTAGATCTTCCAGCTGGGGGATTCTGGGAGTTGAAGTCCACAAGTCTTAAAAGCGACCAAGCTTGGAGACCCCCTTCCCTTTAAACCAGGGGTAGGCAAAGTTGGCTCTTGGAGGACATGTGGACTTCAACTCCCAGAATTCCTGGGCTAGCATGATTGGCTCAGGAATTCTGGGAGTTGAAGTCTACATGTCCTACATGAGCCAGCTGCGGCCCTATCTGGACCGGGAGTCACTGCTCACAGTCACTCATGCCCTCATCACCTCAAGGCTCGACTACTGCAACGCTCTCTACATGGGGCTACCTCTGAAAAGTGTTCGGAAACTTCAGATTATGCAGAATGCAGCTGCGAGAGCAGTCATGGGCTTCCCTAAGTATGCCCATGTCACACCAACACTCCGCAGTCTGCATTGGTTGCTGATCAGTTTCTGGTCAAAATTCAAAGTGTTGGTTATGACCTATACAGCCCTTCATGGCACCGGACCAGAATATCTCTGGGACTGCCTTCTGCTGCAGGAATCCCAGTGGCCGGTTAGGTCCCACGGAGTTGGCCTTCTTTGGGTCCCGTCGACTGAACAATGTCGGCCGGTGGGACCCAGGGGAAGAGCCTTCTCTGTGGTGGCTCCGACCCTCTGGAACCAGCTCACCCCGGAGATTAGAATTGCCCCCATCCTCCTTGCCTTTTGTAAGCTCCTTAAAACCCACCTCTGCCACCAGGCATGGGGGAACTGACACATCTCCCCTGGGCCTACACAGTTTATGCATGGTATGGTTGTGTGTATGTTTTGTGTAAGGGGTTTTTAGTGACTTTTTAATTATTAGATTTGTTATGTATTGGACTTTTACTGTTGTGAGCCGCCCTGAGTCTACGGAGAGGGGCAGCATACAAATCTAAATAATAATAATAATAATAATAATAATAATAATAATAATAATAATAATAATAATAATAATAATAATAATTTGCCTCCCCCTGGAGACTGAAACCAAGCCAAGCCTGTTCATTCTTAACCAGGTTAGCCAACACCAGCCCCCTTTCCTTCCCAAGCTTTCCCGGGACCCGAGCGCGACTTGGAACCCATTCGTGGACCCGACCTCCCATCATCCGCACCCTTCCCTTCCCTACCTGTCTCCGGGAACGTGGGCGGCGTTCAAGGCGAAGGGGGATCGGGACGAGCGGGCGGCATCCCCGGCGGGCTCGGGTCGGGCTCCGACTCGAGGACCTCGCGGGCCCCTTCCCACCGGGGCTCAGGACGCTCCCGCCGGCATCCCCGCGCTCACCAGCCGCCCAACCACGGGCGGCGTTGTGTTCCAAGAGCTGCCGGCGCCCGGGAAAGCCCGCCCGGCTCCTCCGCCCTCCGGTGGGCGCCCCGCCAGCGAGAGCCGCCCTCTCCGGGGAGCCGGACCGACGCCGCCTTCAGGGGCTGCCCTCCTCCCTCCCTCCGGCCAAGGCCGAGCCCAAGCCGCCGTCCGTCGCTCCTCTGCCCGGCTCGGCTCAGCGCCCGAACGAGCCAGCGAGCGAGCGAGCGCCCGTCTCCTCCGCGTCGGGGAAATTGCCCCACTTCTCTGCCCCCCTCCCCTCCGACGCCCCCGGCCCCGCCCCCGGGCGCCCTGATTGGAGGAGGAGGAGCCGCCCAGGACACGCCCCCTCCCCCGGGCAGGGAAAGGGGGGCGGGCAGAGGCTGCGGGGGCGGCGGCACCGGTTGCGCAAAGCCCGCGTGGGAAAGTGCGCGCTGGGAGGGGGGAGAGGAAGGACTACGTGGCCCATCGCCCACAGCCCGGGGAGGGGGGCAAGGGGAGTGCTGGGAGGGGAGGGGGTCCCACTGGGGTCGAAGGCGAATGAAGGAAAAGAGACGCTGCCCACCCCGTGGAAGAGTTGGCGGAGAAATGCGGGAGGCCGGGAATGGGCGGGGGGCGGTCTGGGAGTGAGTGTGTGTGTGTGAGCACACGACTGGCCGCCGCGCCGCCTTCGGGACTTTGCACAACCCCGGCCGCGCATCCTGGCAAGCCGAGAGGCGGATCCGCTGGAAGCCGGCGGAGAAGAAGAAGGAGAGGAGGAGGTGGAAGAGGAGGAGGAAGAAAGAGAAGGAGGTGGAGGAGAAGGAAGAAGAAAAGGAGAAGGAAGAGGAGGAGGAGATGAAAGAGGAGAAAGAAGAAGGTGATGAAGAGGAGGAGGGAGGAGGAAGAAGAAGAAGAGAAGGAGGAGGATAAGGAAGAGGAGGAGGAGGTGAAAAAGGAGGAAGAAAAAGATGATGAAAAGGAAGAGGATGAAGAAGAAGAAGAAAGTAATAAGGGACATTCGAGGTCTTCTAGTCTGACCCCCCTGCTCAAGCAGGAAACCCTAAACCATTTCAGCCAAAGGGGGTTGGGCTAGACAACCTGCAAGGGCCCTTTCAACTCTAATAATAAAATAAAAATAAAATAAAGAATGACTTTGTTGAATCTCTTCTTCAAAACTTCCAGCATTGGAGCATTCAAAACCTCTGGAGGCAAAGTCCTTCCGATGGTGAATTGTTCTGGGATTATAGAATACCAGAGTTTGGAGGGACCCTGGAGGTCCTCTAGTCCAACCCCCTGCTTAGGCAGGAGACCCTGCACCCCTTCAGACAGATGGTTATCCAACATCTGCTTAAAGACTCCCAGTGTTGGGGCATTCACAACTTCTGGAGGCAACTTCGGTTCCACTGATCAATTGTTCTCACTGTCAGGAATTTTCCCCTTAGTTCAAAGTTGCTTCTCTCCTTGTGCTAGAAGGGTGGAGGAGGAGGAAGAGGACTGTGGGCTCCTTGCTGCTCTCTGGGCTTGGTTGCTTCCTTGAAGACGTTTTGAGACCCAACTGGGGAACACCATCAGTGTTGGAAGGAAAGATTTGTTTGGAGACAGGAGGAAGACCACACTTGGAGCCAAACAACTGTCTTGCTTAGCAACAAAGAACTGGGGCTCTGTTGCTGCCATAAGCCAAGGAATGCCTGCATTTAGGTCAGGTGAGAGAGGTGGGAGGGAGGCTCGATTCAAGTATGTGTAAAAGGTGAGTAAGACAAATCAGAACCATTCCAGAAAAACTGGAAAAACCAAAAGAAAAAGGAGGGATTTCAATGACAAGGAAGTAGATCTCGGCTGGGTCTTGGGAAGAAGAAGAAGAGGGAGAGGAGGAGGAAGAAGAAGAAGAGGAGGAGGAGGATGAAGAAGAGGAGGAGGAAAAAGAGGAAGAAGAAGAGGGAGAAGTGGGAGAGAAGAAGGAAGAGGATGAAGAGGAGGAGGAAAAAGAGGAAGAAGAAGAGGGAGAGGAGGAAGAAGAGGAGGAGAAGGAAGAAGAAGGAAGAGGATGAAGAAGAGGAGGAGGAAGAAGAAGAGGGAGAAGAAGAGGAAGAAGGAAGAGGATGAAGGAGGAGGAGGAAAAAGGAAGAAGAGGATGAAGAAGAGGAGGAGGAAGAAGAAGAGGGAGAAGAAGAGGAAGAAGGAAGAGGATGAAGAAGAAGGAGGAGGAGGAAAAAGGAAGAAGAGGATGAAGAAGAGGAGGAGGAAGAAGAAGAGGGAGAAGAAGAGGAAGAAGGAAGAGGATGAAGAAGAAGGAGGAGGAGGAAAAAGGAAGAAGAGGAGGAGAAAGATGTTTCAGCAGGTTTTTTTGCTTCTGTGCATGCGCAGAAGCAAAAAGTCACCGAAATCCTTCTCGTGCGCATATCCCCTCGTGAGGTTTTGCTTCCTGTGCATGTGCAGAATCAAAGCCATGCTGAGACACATAAGTGCACATGCAGGAGAACAGAAGCTGCGTGCACAGCGCAACCTTTGCTACTGGTGTGGCATCCCTATCTGTACTGGTAGCAACCTGCTACTGGTCATAAATGGGAGTCGTTTTTTTCAGTGCTGATGTGAGTTAGAACGGTCAGAAAATGAATTGTTGTAAAATATTAAATATGTTGTTATTATTAATAATATAATTAATACAACATAATATAACAAGTATTAATTATATTATTATTATTATTAATAATAATATTGATTGTTTCTTCATTGCTTATTTGACCCCTATGACAATCATTAAGTGTTATACCACATGATTCTTTACAAATGTCTCTTTTTCTTTTATGTACGTTGAGAGCACCTGCACCAAAGACAAATTCCTTGTGTGTCCAATCACACTTGGCCAATAAAGAATTCTATTCTATTTTATTCTATTCTATTCTATAGAAATGTATGTTCTCTTTTATGTACACTAAGAGCTTTTGCACCAAAGACAAATTCCTTGTGTGTCCAATCACACTTGGCCAATAAAGAATTCTATTCTATTCTATTTTATTCTATTCTATTCTATAGAAATGTATGTTCTCTTTTATGTACACTAAGAGCATTTGCACCAAAGACAAATTCCTTGTGTGTCCAATCACACTTGGCCAATAAAGAATTCTATTCTATTCTATTCTAATATACTGTATGTTCTGTTCTATTCTATTCTATTCTACTCAAAACTGCAACTCGGACGGAGGCCTCTTTTAGCAAAACGACCCTTCCTCAACCCACGATGAACCCACCTGATCCCAGCTGCAGATCCTTGTTGAAAGAGTCCCCACTAACTCTTTCCGGCCTCCGTTGTGAGTTTCATCGCTGGTTGCGACTCCCTTCCTTCGTTGCTTCCATCCTGCAAAGCCTTAAATTAAAGAATGGGAAATCGGCGCAATTAAAAGCCCCGTCTGTGATTTATTCCGCTCGCTCGTTCCTGCGCCCCCTGCGGAGAAAACTGGCAGGAGGAAACGGGAGGAGCCCACATTATTTTAAATTAAACCATCCCAGCTTCTCCCCAGCAGAGAAATAATAATCACCAAAAATAAAAATGTGGCCTCCATATTTCCAACTAGTTTTTATTTTATTTTTTTTGCAGGAGAACATTTGCTTTGTAATTTGGAGCTTTGATGAATCCACTAATGAGCTGCACTTTTATAAAGGTGATTTCCATATGCCAGAGATATCGTCTTCCAATCCTGCATGGAATTTTTTAAAAAACAACAACCAAAATCTTAAATTCTCCACTTCCAGCTACACCAGAATTAAATCTGGGATCTCAACAGATTCAGGAGTAGCTTTATAAAAGCCACAAAATTAAATTTATCTTCCTCTCCCTCCTTCCTTCCTTCCTTCCTTCCCTCCTTCCCTCCTTCCTACCTTCCATTCTTTCTTTTCTCCTTCCTTCTGCCTTCTCTTTCTCCTTCTCTTCTTCCCTCCCTCCCTCCTTCCTTTTCTTCTTTCCCTTCCTTCCTTCCTTCCTTCCTTGTGGGTGGCTTTCCATATTCAAATTATCAAGCAAGTGGAACGGTCAAAATAAAAGATAATAAAGAAGATGTAAATGCTCCAACATTGGACATTTTT
Source organism: Erythrolamprus reginae (assembly GCF_031021105.1). Classification (NCBI taxonomy): domain Eukaryota; kingdom Metazoa; phylum Chordata; class Lepidosauria; order Squamata; family Dipsadidae; genus Erythrolamprus; species Erythrolamprus reginae. Next base: position 117,843,964 of record NC_091954.1, on the reverse strand, counting down.
GAGAAGAGCTTAGAAAACTTTCAGGGGCCCTTCCATTCCATTATAGATTCTATTCTATTCTATTCTATCCCATCCCGTTCCATATTTTCCATTCCATTTTCTATTCTATTTTGTCTTCACTTATTCTATTCTATCCTATGCTAGCCAACACAATCCTAAGCTGCATCAACAGAGGGATACACTCCAAGACCATGGAAGTCTTAATACCACTCTACTACGCCCTGGTCCGACCACACCTGGAGTACTGTGTTCAGTTCTGGTCACCACACTTCAAAAGAGACATTGAAACTCTGGAGAAGGTGCAAAAAAGAGCAACCAAGATGATTAAGGGATTGGAAGCCAAGACTTACGAAGTGAGACTGAGGGAACTGGGCATGGATAGCCTAGAGAAAAGGAGGGCCAGAGCGGACATGATAGCAGTCTACAAGTATACGAGGGGATGTCACAGAGAGGAGGGAATCACTTTATTCTCCAGGGCACCAGAGGGCCGGACGAGGAACAACGGCTGGAAGCTGACCAAGGAGAGATTCAACATGGAGATAAGGAAGAACTTCCTGACGGTCAGAACGATCAACCAATGGAACAACTTACCAGCGGACGTTGTGAACTCCAACACTCTGGACATTTTAAAGAGGAAATTGGACTGCCATTTGGCTGGTGTACTATAGGGTTCCTGCTTAGGCAGGAGGTTGGACTTGATGACCCGCATGGTCCCGCCCAACTCTAACAATAAATAAATAAATCCTATCCTATTCTAAAATACTAAGTAAAATCCAGGAAATAAATAGAAGAGAAATAAAGTTTCCAGACTCTCCTGGACATCCGTCTGGGTCCAAAAAGGCAACACTTCTGCTTTCTTGGAACAAGGGGAGGTTTTGTGCAAATTTGTATTCTCTCCATTTATAGCACAGACTGTTCATAGTTCAAAAATAATAAATTAAAAAAAAGATACTGAAGCCCATTCTCACTCCATGTCGGAATCAGCTCCCATGATAGACTGTTGATTGTCTGTTGTTCGAAAATGAGAGACAGACTGCATAACAGCCTCCCTTAAAAATGTGACCTGCTGTCTTAAAGACCAACAGAGCTGGAAGAGATCTTGGAGGTCATCTAGTCCAACCCCCTACACTATTTCTGGCAGATGGCATTGCAGTCCAGTCTCTTCTTGATAAAACTCTTTGACCTCATCCTGGAAATGATTTCATTAAAGAGTTTAACGACCAGCAATAAAAACTTCAGAAAGTACAATATACCTTAATTATTTTTATCTTATTTTATTTTATTATATTTAATATTCTTTTATTTATTATTTTATTTTTATTATTTTGTTTTATTTAAAATTGAACGGGTCCAAAGACGGGCTGCAAAAATGGTGGAAGGTCTTCAGCATAAAACGTATCAGGAAAGACTTCATGGACTCAATCTGTACAGTCTGGAGGACAGAAGGAAAAGGGGGGACAGGATCGAAACATTCAAATACGTTAAAGGGTTAAATAAGGTCCAGGAGGGAAGTGTTTTCAATAGGAAAGTGAACACAAGAACAAGGGGGCATCATCTGAGGTGACTTTGGGGAAAGATTCAAAGCCATTTGAGAAAATATGATTTGACTGAAAGAGTAAGAGAGGCTTGGAACAAACTTCCAGCAGACGTGGTTGGTAAATCCACAGGAACTGAATGTAAACATGCCTGGGATAAACATAGATCCACCCTAAGATAAAACACAGGAAATAGTATAAGGGCATACTAGGTGGACCAGGAGATCTTTTTCTGCCATCAATCTTCTATTTTTATTATTTTATTTTATTTATTTTTTTCAGAGATGTATTAGATAACAGATATAAACAGCTGCCTTGAGTCCATGGAGAGGGGCGGCATACATATCTAATAAATTATTATTAATTATTATTATTAAATCCAATGAATAAATAAATAAATAAATAAATAAGTGTAAACAGAATTATTAATGCATGAAAAGGATACGAATAAAAGGGAATATTAGGACAGGGGATGGAAGGCACGCTGGTGTACTTATGCACGCCCCTTACTGACCTCTTAGCAATGGGGTAAGGTCAATGATTGACAGTCTAAGATTAAAATTTGGGGGGGTTGGGGAAGAAACCATAGAGTCTGGTAGTCCGTTCCAGGCATCTCACATCATTGCAAAACTACACCACGTGACGCAAGGCCACAACATCTGCTCTGCCCTTGTGCTGTGATTGGGAACAAAAGTTGGCTCTGAATGGCTTCCAAACCCCGCAACAGTGAACGGAAATAATATTTGGACGGCAGCCGTACGTCCTTTTCAAGCAGGACTAAAAACAAAAGACAAAGAAAACCGACAAACTTGGATGTGGTTGTTAAGAGTCCCCTGGCATCAAAGGGCCCCTTGGATATTTCTGGGCTAATTAATGTCTTCCGCTGGCCGGGAGCCTCTTTCCCGCTACGGAACGGCCGGTCCCTGCTGAGCCTTTCATGTTCTCCTCCAATTAAGCCCCAAGAGACTCCCTCTGCGGGGGCCTTGTCCTGGGATACACGCGTTGGACATCTGGTCTCTGACTTACGACCACCCCGAGCCCCAAATCTCCGTTGCTCAGCGAATTTTCTGACCTTTTGTTGTTATGTGAATCGTCGCCGTCTTTAAGTAAGTCACACAGTTGTTAATTGAACCCGGTTTCCCCGTTTGCCTGGCTTCCCAGAAAGGTCGCAACTGGGGGTCACTTGTATGTGACTGTCATCAATGCAGGTAGCCCTCGAGTTACGACGGCAATCGAGCCGAACATCTCCGTTGCTCAGTGGGAAGTTTGTGAAGGGAGTTTTGCCACTGTGGTACGACCTTGCTTGCTGCTGTATCTTGGATTATTATTATTATCTTCCTCCAGCATAAAATAAAAAAAATGCATAGTTTCCAACACAAAATAAAGCTTATTATCAAACATATACACATTTTTTCTTTTAACTTTGTAATCATTCAGTGGAGGCTCTGATATCTCTTTCTTTCACAAAAGGACTCTACAAACATATAATATATACTGCTCAAAGAAAGTAAAGGAACACTCAAATAACCCATCCCAAATCAGAAGGAATGAAATATTCTCATTGAATACCTTGTTCTGTACAAAGGTGAATGTGAAATTTATTGTCAACCAGTGTTGCTTCCTAAATCGACAGTTTGATTTCACAGAAGTTTGATTTCCTTGGAGTTATATTGTGTTGTTTAAGTGCTCCCCCCCTTTTTTTGTGAGCAGTGTATATTCATAAATTTCTTAAAATAGAGCTTTTCTCCATCTAATATTGTAACATTACAATAACCTTTACATTATTCGCTAGTCATCAAAGTCACATGTTATTTTGGTCTGACAAATCTATTGAACTAATTGTTCCAAAAAACAGTTTTTTTATAACACATATAAGCAATGTAGATTATATATAAAATAAAATAATTACAACAAAAAAGAAAACCATAATCCAACACAAGAACAAGGGGACACAATCTGAAGTTAGTTGGGGGAAAGATAAAAAGCAACGTGAGAAAATATTATTTGACTGAAAGAGTAGTAGATGCTTAGAACAAACTTCCAGCAGACATGGTTGGTAAATCCACAGTAACTGAATTTAATCATGCCTGGGGTAAACACAGATCCATCCTAAGATAAAATACAGCAAATATTATAAGGGCAGACTAGATGGACTGTGAGGTCTTTTTTCTGCCATCAGTCTTCTATATTTCTATGTTTCTATATGTCTAATAAACTAATTATTCCAATAACTAAATATATTATATTATATAATAATAATAATTAATAGTAATAATTTCTTAGACTTGTATGCTGCCCCTCTCTGGAGACTATATAGATTATAGTAGATTATATAGAGATTATAATAGATTATATATAAAATAAATTTGTGTATTGCCACTAAAAAAACTAAGTAAAAGTTTAATTTGTATATGTTTAAGCTGGTTTATTCCAATAATATTTTTTAAAGTGTTATATCAATACATTACTCATCTTCTTGACGCTATTGTTAAGGAAATCCCTGCCATTGTTAAGGTTGCAAAAATGGGATCATGTGACCTTGGGAACATGGCAACTGTCGTAAATATGGGTCAGTTGCCAATCGTTGGAAATTTAATCACATGACTGCAGAGGAGATGCAACGGTCATAAGTGTGGAAAACATTCCTAAATAACTTTTTTCATTGTTGTTGTAACTTTGAACGGAACTCCAAGTCTGCGGAGAGGGGCGGCATCCAAATCTAATAAATTATTATTATTATAATTATTTGAACAGTCACGAAACCAATTGTTGTAAGTTGAGGATTCTCTATATCTGTGATGGTGAACCTATGGCATCTGTGCCACAGGTGGCACACAGAGGCATAGCGGGGGCACACAACATGTCCTATGTTAGCTTCAGCACATACAGTAATACCTCGTCTTACGAACTTAATTGGTTCCAGGACGAGGTTCATAAGGTGAAAAGTTTGTAAGATGAAACAATGTTTCCCATAAGAATCAATGGAAAAGCCAATAATGAATGCAAGCCCATTAGGAAAATCCAAAACATTAAGGGTTTTTTAAAAAAAGCTGCCGGCAGACGGAGCTGAGGCGAAGGAGTGGGGGGAGTGGCAGCGAGAGGTGGCAAGAGGTGGCAGTCCCAACAAAGCAAGGCGAAAAGAGCCTCTCTTGAGCTCCATGGGTCTTTCCCTCCTGTTTTTGCCCACCCTGTCCCACTCGTTTTCCCCACACTTTTCTCCTCTCTTGAGCTCCTTGAGTCTTTCCCTCCTGTTTTTGTCCTCCCTACTCTGCCTCTTTTTTCGATCCTGGGATTCCTTTCCTGGGATTTCCCTACAGCATCGCGTTTTTGTGGAAGTCTGGAGGTGGGCTTTCCCATGGAGGGGAGCCTCAGGGGATCCCAGGATCGCAAAAACTGGCACTTGGCTTGCAACGAAAGTCTGGAGGTGGGGCATCCCAGCGGCAGTGGCAGGTTTATAGGGTGAAAAAGTTCGTTAGAAGAGGCAAAAAATTCCGAACCCTGGGTTCCTATCTCGAAAAGTCCGTATGACGAGGTACCACTGTATATGCATGCTAACCAGCTGATGTTCAGCCATGGGAAGTCCATTTTCACCCTCCAGAGGCTTCAGGAGAGCTTCCTCAAGCCACAGAGTGCAAAAAATAGCACAAAGGGCAAACCGGAAGTTTGGAAAAACAGACTCCTGGTTTCCCCATTGTGCTGTTTTTTGCACTCTGGAGGAAACTTCCCAGAAGCCCCAGAATGCAAAAAAAACCAACCACCCAATGGGGAAACCAGAAGTTCAGAAAATTGACTTCCTGATTTGCCAGTTGTGCTGTTTTTTGCACTCCGGAGGCTTCCGGGAAGTTTCCTCCAGAGTGCGGAAAACAGCACAATGGGGAAACTGGAAGTCTGTTTTTCCTAACTTCCGGGTTGTCTGTTTTTTCACACCCCAGGCTCCAGTGAGTCCCGTACGCATACCCGGGGGGGTGTGTGTGTTGTGTGCAGGGGTGGGGAGAGCACGGGGGGCAATGTGCATGCGTGAGGGGTGGAGGGAAGGGGTGGGGGCATGTGCACGCATGGTAGCACCCCCCACCCACCGCTTGAATGAAGGAAGGAGGGAAGACAAAGAAGGAAGGAAGGCAAAAGGGGGGAGAGAGGGAGGAAGGAAGGAAGGTAAAAAGGAAGGAAGACTAAAGAAGGAAGGGAGGGAGAGAGAGAGGGAGAAAGTGGAAGGAAGGAAGGAAGACTAGAGGGAGGGAGGAAAAAAGGAAGAAAGGAAGACTACAGGGAGGGAAGGATGGAAGGAAGGGAGGGGGGAGGAAGACAAAAGAAGGAAGGAAGGAAGACAAAAGAAGGAAGGGAGGGAGAAAGGGGAAGGATGGAAGGAAGGAAGGAAGAACAAAGAAGCAACAGAAGGAAGAAGAATATCACTTTTGAGGCTCTTTGGCTGCCATCTTGAGAAAATATTTTACTGAAAGAGTAGTAGATGCTTGGAACCAACTTCCAGCAGAGTGGTTGGTCAATCCACAGTGTCTGCATTTAAACATGCCTGGGATAAACATAGATCCATCCTAAGATAAAAAACAAGAAACAGTATAAGGGCAGACTAGATGGACCATGAGGTCTTTTTCTGCTGTCAGTCTTCTATGTTTCTATGTTTCTATCTTGACTTTTCCGACCCCCTCCCGGTGAGGCTCCCACTTTCTTTTGTGACTCTGCTGGGTTCTCCCGTCTCTCCTGCTGCCCCTCCGAACTCTCTCATTCTCTCTCTTTTTTTTCAAAGCCCCAAAGTTTACAAAGTTCCCTGATGAGATTCAAACAACCCTTCTGTCAAGAAGAGAGAAAAAGGCGAATGTGCTTCCGTTTGGCGCCTTGCAAAAGCCCCACGCAGCTCTTGACCTCTGCGGTGCCTTTCAAGCCATTTCCCTGCATGGTCCTTCTCCTCTGCCCCTCCCTCGCCCCAGTTTCAAGCTCTGGCCCCTCCGAGCACCCCTGGGCTCCCAAAACACCCCCCTGCCATTCAGGGACCCTGACCCTCCATTAGCCAATCCCCCCTGCGGGCATGCTAAACACAGAAGCCATTAAGAGCCCCTTGCAAAATAATAATAATAATAATCATCCTCATAATTCCAAGAGATTAATTTCCCGGGCTCTTTTTATAGGTGGGTAAGGGAGGCGCTCAACCTCCAAAGAGCCGAAGAGGCCAAAGAGCCCAAGGCCAAAACGCACACTTAATAGAAAAGTGCAAAATGGCTTTTTTGGGTCAAGCAATCAGCATAATTCCTTGCAATGGCCGGTTCTGTGCAGCCAAGAAGCCTTGTGCCAACTTCGCTGCTTTTAAAGGCTTGGCAACCCACTGGCTCCCCCCCCCCTTTTCATTTTTTGCAGGGCAGGTAATGGAAGCAAACGGAGGGGGGCGAGGCTGCATTTACATAATCCAGGGGGGGCTTTTTCTGCTGCCTACAGACCCCCCAAGATGGCATGCGGATTAATTGGGGGGAAATCAAAGCGGCGGCAAAGGAGAGACACAAAGGCCAAAGTGGTTCGCCCCCAGCGGTGCCATAGTAACTTGAATAAAAGGGCAAAATGTTCACTTCTGCAGCCTTTTGATGGGTTTGGAAGGAGAAGGAGAAGGTTCAAAGGGAGAAAAGGAGGATGGGAGGGTTGGGGGGGGGGGGGCTATTCCAGGGGCAGAAAAATGAGCACAGCCCTTGCAGAAGGGAAGGCTCTCCATCCAGAAGGTACCTGGAAAGCAGCGGTCTCCAACCTTGGCAACTATTATTATTATTATTATTATTATTATTATTATTATTATTATTATTTATTATTATTATTATTATTATTATTATTATTATTATTATTTATTAGATTTGTATGCCGCCCCTCTCCGTAGATTCGGGGGGGCTCACAACAATAACAAAGACAATGTAAGAACAAATCTAATAATTTAAAAAACACTAAAAACCCCATTATTAAAAGCAAGCATACACACAAACATACCATGTATAAACTGTATAGGCCTGGGGAAGATGACTCAGTTTCCCCATGCCTGACGGCAGAGGGGAACTTTACAAGAACTTTACAAAAAGCAAGGAGGGTGGGGGCAGTTCTGATCTCCGGGGGGGGAGCTGGTTCCAGAAGGCCGGGGCCACCACAGAGAAGGCTCTTCTCCTGGGTCCCACCAAACGACATTGTTTAGTCGACGGGACCCAGAGAAGGCTGACTCTGTGGGACCTAACCGGTCGCTGGGATTCGTGCGGCAGAAGGCGGTCTCAGAGATATTCTGGTCCGATGCCATGAAGGGCTTTATAGGTCATAACCAACACTTTGAATTGTGACCAGAAATTGATCGGCAGACTACGGAGTGTTGCTGTAATATGGGCATACCTGGGGAAGCCCATGATAGCTCTCGCAGCTGCATTCTGCACGATCTGAAGTTTCCAAACACTTTTCAAAGGTAGCCCCATGTAGAGAGCGTTACAGTAGTCAAGCCTCAAGGTGATGAGGGCATGAGTGACTGTGAGCAGTGACTCCTGGTCCAGATAGGGCCGCAACTGGTGCACCAGGCGAACCTCGGCAAACGGCCCCCTCACCACAGCTGAAAGAACATAAGAACATAAGAGGAGCCCTGCTGAATCAGGCTAAAGCCCATCAAGTCCAGCATTCTGTGTCCCACAGTGACCCCCCAATTGGCCATGGGGATCTTGAGCAGAAAGAGAAGGCAAGACCCTCCCTTTCCCTGGATCCTCAACAAATAGGACACGAGGGAACCCTGCCTGCCTTAAACAACATAGAGGCGGCACCTGGACATCCATTTCATTAACCACCTATGATACACTTGGCATCCGTGAATCTGTCTAATGCTGCCTTGAAACTCTCCAGGCTGACAGCTGTCACGACCTCTTCTGGAAGAGAATTCCATCAACCAAGGACCCTCTGGGTGGATAAATATCTCCCTTGATTTGTCCTCACTTTCTCACCTGTGAGCTTTAGGGAGGGGCCCCTCGTCCTAGGATTGTGGGATAGAGAAAAGGATTATTCTCCATCCACCTTTTCTATCCCATGCAGGATTTTATTCCCTTCAATCAAGTCCCCCCTTCAACGCCGTCTTTCAAGGCTGAAGAGACCAAGGCCTTGCAAACTGGTTTCATAAAGGGGGGGCTCCATTTCCTGGATCGTTCTTGTGGCCCCTTTTTGCACCTTTCCCAGTTCCATCCCGCAGCTCAATTCCATCTTCCTGTTCAATTTCCCCCCCGTCTTTGATTGCGAGCGGGAGCAGAAGGGAAGGGTCCCGTTCTGTTTTAATGTCGTCCCCAAAGCTTTGAACTGTATCTAAAAGCAATTTTATTCCTTTTGTTTCGAGTGTCAAAATCAACCGTGTGGAAACATCTCTTTCCCTGGCTTGAATAATTCATAGCCCGACAACATTTTATTCAAAATTATTGTCAGTGGAATCCGAGCCATATTAAAAAGCAATAAAAACAAAGAATTCCCCATAAAAACGCCCCCCCCCCCTCTGATTCCTCTAAATTCTCCTCCGTTTACATCTGTGCTGCTTTCGGGTAGCGGCTTTTTTTATTCTTAATTTTAAATATAATTACGCCTTGCTTTTAATCCAGTTATGGGGGAGTCAATCAAATTCCATTTTGTCATTAAGCCAGGCCCAGGACATATAAAAAAGTTTCGGTTTTTTGCCTTTCCGAGTTTTTAAAAAATTGTTTTATAATTCAAAAGTTGATCCCTCTTTTTTTTAAAAAAAAAAAATAAATTATCTGCAATGTTTGAAATTCTCTTTTTGGCTCCAAAGGGGGCAATGAAGCTGAGATCAGGTGTTGGCAGAAAATATTGACCGTGATTCTTGGCAACGGTTTGAATGTTGTGTAGACAGACAACAATTGGAGACACATTTTCCTTTCTTTTCGCTTTTGCCTGAAACATTCAACCACAGCAAACCTATTCAGCCTCCTATTAAATCCTGCTGCAACGTTTGATTGAAATGATTTGCAAGGGGAGAACGCGATTCTCCGAAGCAACATTAAAATGAAATTAAATCCACAATGCCCACGTTCTCCTGGGGAGGTCCGATTTTTCCCAATCACAGTTTGCCCTTCAACCCTGTCTGCATTTAACTGCAGGGTTTTGCATCCTTTCTGTTTTTTGCATCAATAACTATTTTTGTCTGGTTATCCTAAATCTCCCCCCCCCCCAAAAAAAAAATTACAATATTTCTTCCTTATGTTTAGAGGTTTGATTAGTTTAGTGGTTTGAAAAATCAATCTTGCTTTTTTGAAATTCTCTTTTTAACTTGGAATTGTTTGATCCGCCACACAATTTTGTTAAAAGTTGCCACCCGAATTTAATGACTTCTGAAATCGCTTTGTGATCCTGACTGCATCCCCTTTTTTACACTTTTATTTATTTCCTTAGTTTCCCACTGTCTGGCTTTGATTTTTCTAGATGGCTAAAGCTCTTCAGCAAATAAAGTTGCTTCATTTCTCAATATCCCTCCCCTCTTTTGGCATTTCATCTGGGTTTGGTAGTTTGCTTTCTGTTATAAACCTAGTTTATTCTAGGTTTATAGAATGTCACCGTCAGGGATGGGCAGCATACAAATTTAAACAAACAAACAACAAACAAACAAACAAATAGTTCTTGCGTTGTTGTGTTGTTAAGATGGACAGGAACTGATTTTGATGTTGTGGTCCTTGAGGCTTTCTGACCTTGGTGGTTTTCCTGCAGATGTTTCCCGACCCAGGTAATACCATCAATGTTAGAAGGCAGCCAGGTTTACAGAGGAGGAGGAGGAGGAGGAAAGGGACTTTATGATCCTTAGGGCTCTCTGAGTTCTTTGAGACATTTCATGACCCAGCTAGGTGATATCATCAATGCTAGAAGGGAGCCAAGTTTGCAGAGGAGGAAGAGGAAGAAGAGGAGGAAGAGGAAGAAGAGGAGGAGGAGGAGGAGGAGGAGGAGGAGGAGGAGGAGGAGGAAAGGGACTTTGTGGTCCTTTGGGCTCTCTGAGTTCTTTGAGACATTTCATGACCCAGCTAGGTAGTATCATCAGTAACAGTAGAACAGAGAGCATCAACATCAACATGTACATCAACAGAGAGCTGACAAGGGCCGGACTTTCTATCTCCAAAGCTTCTCCCCCGTCTTTCTCTGCCAGTGGAGTCTCCTCTCCCCACCCCAACTCAGCCTCTGGGCTCCCGCAGCCCTCCCCCTCCCTGCAACCGGAATGTCACCACCGCCAGTGAGAAGAAGAATGACAGCAGACAGACAGATCCATCTCTCTCCCACTGGCTGTGAAAAGGAGACGCTACAGACTCTGAGTGGGTAGGAGCAGGCTTTCCGGAGAAAAAGCTATTTTGGGAAAATCTCAGATTCTGGGTTGCATGTCAGTCTCGGGAGTCTCAAATATTCCCACGACAGGAGTGTTAAATTTGTCTGGAAATTCTCCAGAAGTTCTGGAGACTCTCTGCAGCAACACAGGGCAAGTCGTTGGAGGACCCCTGATTCCATGCAATATAAAAAAAATACAAATCATTTTTTCTGCGGATCACCAAAATTTTCTCACGGACCACCAAAGGCTCAGATATTATCTCCTTGCTGCCATCCCCAACCTCTTTGGACCTCCGAGGCCACGAAATTCATAAGTTTAAATCCCGCAAACCACGAATATGATCTGCCTAATGACTGGCTTGGTGGGCGTGGCTTGGCTGGGCGTGTGACTGGCTGGGCGTGGCCAACTGGATGTCACTCACGTCAAGAGGTACCTTAGAGAGACAGAGACAGAGACAGAGAAAGAAAGAAAGAAAGTAATGAAGGAAGGAAATAAAGAAATAAAGAAAGAAAGAAAGAAAGAAAGAAAGAAAGAAAGAAAGAAAGAAAGAAAGAAAGAGAAAGAGAGACATGGAAAAGTTTGTGTGAGACAGGGACAGACAGAGAGAGAAAGAAAAAGTGAAATATGGAGATAGAGAGGCCCAGAGAGAGTGTGTGTGTATGAGAGAGAGAGAGACAAAGAAACAAAGAAAGAGACAGAAAGGAAAAGAGAGTGAGAGTGAGAGAAAGAGAGAGTGAAAGAGTGAAAGAGTGATAAAGAAAGATTTGTATCCCTTCCAATATACGGTAAATTCTGGGGGTGGGGAATAGTATTTTCTATTATCACTATCATTATTATTATTAGTAGTAGTAGTAGTGTATCTTTCATTCATTAAACTTCAGACTCAGTCAACTGAACATTTAAAGAAATTGTCACGTATTAGTATTATTTATTTATATATATATATAAATATATATATTTGACTTCCATGCCGCCCAATCCTGAAGGACTCAGGGCGGCTTACAAAATAATAATACAAATACAAAAGATCCAAAGCAATACAAGAAGTGGAATATAACGTCTAAAACTGACCCCGAGATAAAACCCATTTATTGTAAAAAGACATCATCGCCTGCATACAAACCATTCATACAGTTTGGCCATGAAAGGCCTGCCAGCAAAGCTAGGTCTTTGTGGCCTCATGCAAGGCCAGCAGGGTGGGAGCAGTACAGACATTGGGGGAGTAGATGGTTCCATAGAGCCGGGGCAGCCACAGAGAAGGCCCTGCCCCACGGTCCCACCAGCCTGCATTTCTTACTTGATGGGACCCGGAGGAGGCCAACTCTGTGTGCTCTTATTGGTCTCTGGGAAGTATTATGGTGGGAGAGAAGTCCCGTAAATAATCTGGCCTTGAGCCATGTGGGGCTTTATAGGTGATAACCAACACCTTGAATTGTGTCTGGAGACTAACATAAGGAGCCAGTGCAGCTCGCATACACAACTCTCAGTAATGGTGTGTTTACTCCTAAAACATATATCTGTTTAACACACACACATGCCCACCCCTTTCAATGGAGAAAAAACAGATCCTTCTTGCATGGCCATATATCCAATGGCCCCACCAGCTGCTGTTCTGTTTCAAAAGTAAAATATGTTGGGGGAGGGGTGCAAAGAGGGAAACCTTCCAGCTAAAAAAATAGTTTGCAGGTGATTTGGGACTCGCTTTCCTCCTTCTGACCTTGTGAAGCTGAGAATCCCAATGCAAAGCCCCCCTCCCCCGCATCCATTGTTAAAGGTTCTTCTGCAAAAGTGAAAATGAAAAGCAAGTGAATTCCCAGCCACCCGTCATGCAGACCGAAAGGGGGGAGGGGGGATTCTTCGCAGCGAATGCAGAGAGAGGGAGGGAGGCCCCTGTACACCCAGGTGGTTTCAGGCTTGGCCTATTCCGCCAGCCCAGCCAGATGCAAACTTCTGCAGAGTGCCTCTGTCTGCAACAAAGCAACCCACACACCATAGAACTCTTGGCACACAAAAGAGATTTTTGCAGACTGATATGGAATGGAATGGAATGGAACAAACAGAACAGAACAGAATAGAATTCTTTATTGGCCAAGTGTGATTGGACACCCAAGGAATTTGTCTTTGGTGCAAATGCTCTCAGTGGACGTAAAAGAAAAAGATACATTTGTTAAGAATCAGGAGGTACAACGCTTAATGATTGTCATAGGGGTCAAATAAGCAATCAGGAATCAATCAATATTGATATAAATCCTAAGGGTACAAGCAACATGTTACAGTCCTACAGTCATAAGTGGAAGGAGATGGGTTATAGGGACGATGAGAACACTAACAATAATAGTAATGCAGCCTTAGTGAATAGATTGACAGTGTTGGGGGAATTATTTGTTTAGCAGAGTGATGGCACTTGGGCAAAAAACCCTGTCCTTGTGTCTAGTTGTCTTGGTGTGCAGGGGTCTGTAGTGACGTTTTGAGGGTGGGAGTTGAAACAGTTTGTGTCCAGGATGCGAGGGGTCAGTCAATATTTCCACCGCCCTCTTTTGGACTCGTGCAGTCTACAGGTCCTCAATGGAAGGCAGGTAGGCAGCCATGGTTTCTTCTGCAGTTCTGATTCTCCTCTGAAGTCTCTGTCGGTCTTGTTGGGTTGCAGAACCGAACCAATATGGAGAGATATTTCTTTGCTGCAAAATAAAAAAAAATCCCAGAGTTGCTGCTGTTTCTTTGCATTCAGTCTTCTCTGTTATGTTGATGCTCCAAGGTTTGGGTCCCCATGCTTACCAAGTCAATAGATCAAAGCCAGAGGTGTGCTCGCATCACACCATCGCACCTGTGAATTGTCGCTCCCAGCCTCCGCAGCTGTGGGGCCCTGAGAAGGAGCTGCAAAGCCAGCAAGCCCCCATTCCTCTTGGGGGACCCAGAAGAGGGGGGGGCAGGAGAGGGGGAGCTGCAAATAGTTTAGTTGCCACATTTTAAAATGACACAGAGCCAGGTTTTGGAAGACGTTGCAGCCAAGCCAGAAAATATCTTCTCTTCCATTCCATTCCACATGTTCTGTTCTGTTCTGTTTTATTCTATTCTATTCTGGAAATGTCTCCTAAGTTGCTTCTCTCCTTGTTTATTTATTTATTTATTTATTTATTTATTTATTTATTTATTTATTTATTTATTTATTTATTTATTTATTTATTTATTTATTTATATTATTTATATTATTATTATTATTATTATTATTATTATTATTATTATTATTAATTAGATTTGTATGCCGCCCTTCTCCATAGACTCGTTTAGTTTCCACCCACTGCTTCTTGTTCTACCTTCAGGTGCTTTGGAGAACAGTTCAACTCCCTCTTCTTTGTGGCAGCCCCTGAGATACTGGAAGGCTGCTCTGCTGTCTCCCTTGGTCCTTTTCTTTCTTTCTTTCTTTCTTTCTTTCTTTCTTTCTTTCCTTCTTTCCTTCCTTCCTTCCTTCCTTCCTTCTTTCTTTCTTTTTCTTTGGAGAACCCGTTGACTCCTTCTTCTTTGTGGCAACCCCTGAGACATTGGAAGGCTGCTCTCATGTCTCCCCTGGTCCTTCTTCTCATTCAACTAGCCAGGCCCAGTTCCTACAACCATTTTTCATGTGTTTTAGCCTCCAGCCCCCTGATTCATGGATGTTTTAATGAATGCTTTATTTCCATACGGTTCCCCCAGTCCTCTCAAATGCCCCATTCATGGACAGATGGCGGGAGAGCTTTTCCAGCATAGAGAATGCCTTCACAGCCAAAATAGCCAACAGAATCCTAAATTGCATTAACAGAGGGATACAATGTAGGACTAGGGAGGTACTAATACCACTCTATAAAGCCTTTGTTAGACCACACCTAGAGTAACTGCATCCAGTTTTGGTCACCACTCTACAAAAGAGACATTGCAACTCTAGAGAAAGTGCAGAAGAGGGCAACCAGGATGATAAGGGGACTGGAAACTATAACACCCAAAGAGCGGTTGCAAGAACTGACCATGGCCAGTCCAGTAAGAGAAGGACCAGGGGACACATGAGTCTTCCAATACTTGAGGGTCTGCCCCTGAGAGGAGGAGGGGGTCAGGTGGTTTTCCAAAGCATCAGAGGGCCAGACAAGGAACAACAGATGGAAGCTGACCAAGGAGAGATTCAATCTGGAAATAAGGAGGAATTTTCTGACCATGAGAGCGGTCAAGCAGTGGAAGAGAAGTTGCCTGCGGAGGTTGTGAGGATTCCAACACTTGGGACCTTCAAGGGGAGACTGAACTGCCACTTGTCTGAAATGATATAGGGACTCCTGCTTGAGTGGCGGGTTGGACTAGACCTACAGGGTCCCTTCCAATTCTAATAATAATCTAAAAAGTGGGTGGACATAGAGGCCGATCTACCTCCAGTTCTCTCCAGCGTTTGTCCTGTGGAAGAGTCAGTTCTCTCCAGCTTGCTCCATCAATGCCGCTGCCTAAGCTCCAGATGGCTGCATTCAGATTTTTCAAGCAACTCGCAAGCTTGGAATTCCAAACGCGATGCCTGAAATGGTTTCAAATTTAGCCCTGTGAAGTTTGGCTGGATTTCAGGGAACACAAGCACCATGGCGCCTCTAACTACGGGGCAATCTGCTTGATGGGTGTGAAGGAGGCCTTGTAGAAAATCCAGAAAGCTTCTGATCTGGGTGGCATCATCTGAACTCATCACCAAGAAGGTGGCAATCTTGTAGACCAGCATGGAAAACAGCCATTCCTGAACATCTACAGTTTAATCCCAAGATTGCTTGGATAGAAGAACGATCATTGTGGGAGAAAGAAAGAAAGAAAGAAAGAAAGAAAGAAAGAAAGAAAGAAAGGGATGGATAGTTAAATACATGATAGAACTAAAGAAAGAAAGAAAGAAAGAAAGGGATGGATGGTTAAATAATTAAATACATGAAAGAAAGAAAGAAAGAAAGAAAAGAAAGAAAGAAAGAAAGAAAGAAAGAATGGAAGGAAGGAAGGAAGAATGGGATGGGTGGATGGATGGATGGTCAGTTAAATAGTCAAATACATGGTAGAACTAAAGATAGATGGATAGATGGATAGATAGATAGATAGATAGAGATGGATGGATAGAGATAGAGATAGAGATAGAGATAGAGATAGAGATAGAGATAGAGATAGAGATAGAGATAGAGATAGAGATAGAGATAGAGATAGAGATAGATAGATAGATAGATAGATAGATAGATAGATAGATAGATAGATAGAGATAGATAGATAGATAGATAAGCAGGCAGGCAGGCAGGCAGACAAGGATGGATGGATGGATGGATGGATGGATGGATGGATGGATGGATGGATGGATGGATGGATGGAACTGTCACCAGAAGTTGTAGGTGCTCCATCACTGGAGGTTTTCAGGAACGGATTGGACCTCCATTTTCTAGGGCGGCATAAAGACTCCTGCTTTGAGTTGGACTACTAAACCTCCACGGTCCCTCCCAGCCCTGTGATGCTCTGATTCAATGACCCTCCAAGTTTGTCAACAGCTTCTGAACGGGTTTGGTGTAACGAAGGAAGAAAACCCGGGGAGGCTTCTCACCTCCACCCTCCTCGCCCAAAGCCACATTTCACCTGGTTTAATGGCCCTTAGTCAATCATTGGCTGACGCCTGCCGTTCCTGCTTAATGTTTACCTGGAGGTGTTGGGAAGACTATTAATGTTCCATTTGCAAGAACCAGGAGCAAAGGAGGGTCACGCAGCCCCAACGCCTTGTAAACCCTTACAAACCCTCGTAATAACCTCTGTTGAACAAGGTGCTGTTGGAAAGGGCTGCGGTTGCAGAGGTGATAGTGACAGGAAACTTGCTGGTTAAATCGAGGCAGCAACCCAGGTTCATTTTCCTGCCCCAAATGTAGAGTTCCTGGAGGACCATTACTACTACAGACAGACATTCGCAACCTGCAATAGGCGACGCTCACCTGCACCTAGGATTTGCCATATTTAGTCTGCCTCACAAGGTGTGTTGATGTTGTTGTTGTTGTTGTTGTTATTATTATTATTATTATTATTATTACTGCATTGCATTGGAATCTTTCAGTCTTGTAGGACCATGGCTCTTGGGTGCGAGAAAACCTTCACTTAGTAGTAGTAATCCAGGAGAAAACAGGAACCCCAGTTAGAGAGGACAAATAACAGCTCTATTTTGCAGTTGTTTTCTCCAAGAGGACTTAACGCAAAGAAAAGGACTCAGAAATATATATATTTTCTCCCCCCATGCAACTCACAAAATGCCTCAAAGCAAATTTAAATTTTGCAACCTGCAAATTTATTCCTTCTTCCTCCTTTTTTTGGGTTGGGGAGTCCGAAGAGACATTTTAAAAATATTTCTTTATTTATACACAGACATAGAAACACAAAACATTTGAAAGCATTGGACATTGTGTGACATACCTGCTTTACAATTCTTATTGTGCTCAATCTCTATTATGTAGCTATCATTATACATATTATACATATTATATATATATTATATATACAGTTTCTATACATTGATCCTACTATGGTTTCTCTCCTTTCTTTTTCCCTTCTCACCGATCCTTTCTTTTAATCCCCAATTTTCTATTCTTTTTTTACTATATTATTGTTGTTGTTGTTGTTGTTGTTATTATTATTATTATTATTTGTTAGATTTGTATTAGATTGGAGCTGGTATCTGTTGTGTGCTCATCATGTGTTGTCGAAGCTCAAGTAGTTGTTGACAGGAAGGATGTTGTAGCTGCATGTAGCAGATACTTTTATGGGCTATCCTTGTCTGTTGCCATCCATTATTCCTCATCTGGCCTTCTGGAGAATAGCTTGACCCCTTCCTCTCTGGGGCAACCCCTCAAATATTGGACCATGGCTATCCTGTCTCCCCTGGTCTTTCTCTTCGCCAGACTGTTCATGCGCAGTTCTTGCAACCTCTCTTGGTATGTTTTAGTTTCCACTCCCCTTATCATCCTGGTTGCCCTGTTCTGCACTTTCTCTAGAGTTTCAATGTCTTTTTTGTAGTGTGGTGACCATAACTGGACGCAGTATTCTAGGTGTGGTCTTACTAAGGCTTTATAGAGTAGTATTAGTACCTCCGTAGTCCTAGATTGTATCCCTCTCTTAATGCAACTCAGGATTGTATTGGCCTTTTTGGCTGCTGCTGCACATTGCTGGCTCATGTTTAGTTGCTGTCCATCAAGACTCCAAGATCCCTCTCACAGTCGCTGCTGTTGAGGGTGGTTTCACCCAGTTTATACGTATGGCTTTGGTTTCTCTTTTTAATCCTCTTTAAGGCCAGAAGGAAAGGGGGGACATGATAGAAACATTTAAATATGTTAAAGGGTTAAATCAGGTCCAGGAGGGAAGTGTTTTTAATAGGAAAGTGAACACAAGAACAAGGGGACACAATCTGAGGTTAGTTGGGGGAAAGATCAAAAGCAACGTGAGAAAATATTATTTGACTGAAAGAGTAGTAGATCCTTGGAACAAACTTCCAGCAGACATGGTTGGTCAATCCACAGTCGCTGAACTGAAACATGCCTGGGACAAACATAGATCCATCCTAAGATAAAATACAGGAAACAGTATAAGGGCAGACTAGATGAACCAGGAGGTCTTTTTCTGCCGTCAATCTTCTATGTTTCTATGCTTCTAAGGCACCCGCAGCAGAAGACTCGTACGTCGGAAACGCCATTCGCAAAGCTGCCTCTTGGAAACCAACAAGGATTGTTGTCCAACCCAAACTGTCCTTCGCTCTGATCTTTGCAATCTGGAGGTCCCTCCAGCATGTTTGTCCAGGTAATCTCTTCTTCCGAGAGGCTCCTGGGTGTAGTTAACGTTGACCTCGGTTTCCTCCGTGGTCATTCTGGTTTTTTAATGTGTGGGATTTTGACCCCCAGCTAGCAGGGATGGTTGGGGAATTCTGGGAGTTGGAGTCCAACCGTGTTAAAGTTGACAAGATTGAAAAACTTTGGATATAGGCTAAAATGAGGGTGGGGGAGCTGTGTTGGGGGTTCCTGGCCTGGGCTTAGCAGACCCACATTATCAAAGTTTTCGTGTTAAGTCAGAGAATGTTTGGTTGTTCCAGAGTTGTGATGAATTGAGACTTTCCTTTCCTTCCTCTTTGCTTTTCTCTTCATCTTTCCTTTCCTCCTTTCCTCCTTTCCTTTCTCTTTCCTTTTCTCTTCATCTTTCCTTCCCTTTCCTTCCTCTTTCCTTTCCTCTTCCTTGGCATGGCTATTCTAGTGAAGACAAGGACCAGGGAAGACATGATAAGCAGTCTCCCAATACTTGAGCGGCTGCCCCAGAGAGGAGGAAGGGGGTCAGTCTGTTTTCCAAGGCACCCGAAGGCTAGACAAGAAATAACAGATGGAAGCTGACCAAGGGGAGATTGAACCCGGAAATAAGGAGGAACTTTGTGAAGGTGAGAACGATCAACCAGTGGAAGCGAAGTTGCCTTCAGGAGTTGTGGGAGGTTCATCCCTGGAAGCTTTGAAGAAGAGACTAGACAGCCATCCATCAGAAATGATGTAGCGTCCCCTGCTTGGGGGTTTGTCTAGATGACCTACAAGGTCCCTTCCAACTCTGTTAATCTGTAAGTGAAGATTAGTCCATATGATTGTGTTCCCCATTGTTCCCATTGTGAAAGTTGGACCTTCAAAAAACCCCCAAAACTCGCTTGAGCTGCGGTGCCAGAGAAGGCTCCCGGGTCTTCCTCAGATGCTGAGGGTGACCGACAAGGAATCCCTGGTTTGCAACACACAAAGAGATGTCACCGGAAGGCAAAAATCACAAAGTTGTGTCTCCGTCATTTTGGCTCTGTCACACAAGGGGGAATTCGCTGGAGAAAGCAGTGACGCGGGTCAAAGGAAGCGACGCCTCCAAAGAACAAACGGCATTCCTGCTATTTTCCCCCACCAGAGATAGACTGCCTCTGTCCGTGGAGGCTCTCCTTAGCAATCATGAGAAAGTGGAGGGTGATGCCTCCCCCCTTTGAGGCGAAGGGCTTTTCCCAGCTGATCCAACGCAAGTCTTGGGATGCTGAAGAATGTCGAGGGTCCGTTGAGTGAAGCCCGGCTCCATGGGGTCCTGAGTTTAGGTCTCTTGCCTGAATTTATTACAGGGATTTACTGGTGGTCTCTCCTCCAAATGCCAACAAGCTCTATGGATGCTTAGTTTCCCAGCCAGGCAAGGCTGGTTTGGAAGCTAAACACTGCCCCCTGCTGACTGGGAATGGGAATAAACTGCATCTAAAAAAGCCTGGAGATTGGATTGGCAAATAGATGATTGATAGAAAAATGGATGAATGGATGGATGGATGGACGGACAGATAAGAAGATGATAGACATATTCTCCAAAGCACCTGAGGGCAGGACAAAAAGCAATGCATGGAAACTAGCAGCCTAGAACTAAGGAGACATTTCCTGACAGTGAGAACAATTAATCAGTCTGCCTCCAGAAGTTGTGAATGTTCCAACGCTGGAGGTTTTTAAGATGTCGGATAACCATTGGTCTGGAGAGGTTGGACTAGAAGACCTCCAAGGTCCCTTCCAACTCTAATAATAAATAGAATAGAATAGAATGGAATGGAATGAAAGGGAAGGGAATGGAGATGGGGATGGAGATGGGATAGGATAAACAGGAATAGGAATAGGAATAGGAATAAAAATAGAATAGAATAGAATAGCAGAATTGGAAGGGACCTTGTAGGTCATGTAGTCCAACCCCCCGATCAAGCAGGAATCCCAACACCATTTCAGACAAATGGCAGTCTCAAGGTTGGATCTCTCTTTGGTCAGCTTCCATCCATTATCTCTTATTTGGCCTTCGGGTGCTTTGGAGAATAGCTTGGCTCCCTCTTCTTTGTGGCCACCCCTGAGATACTGGAAGGCTGCTCTCATGTCTCCCCTGGTCCTTCTTTTCATTAAACTAGCTACCGTTCTTCATATGTTTTAGCCTCCAGTCCACTAAATCCTCTTGGTTGCTCTTCCCTGTTTCTAGAGTCTCAACCTCCTTTTTGCATCGTGGCGACTAAAACTGGATGCGGTACTCCAGTTGTGGTCTAACTATGGCTCTCTTCGCTTCTCTTCTCTTCCATTCCTTATTTTCTCCTCTCTTCTCTTCTCTCCTCTCCTTATTCATTCCTTATTCCTTGTTATGTTCCATTCCATTCCATATATGACAGATAGATAGATAGATGGGTGGGTGGGTGGGTGGTTAGAGAGAAAGAGAAAGAAAGATGATAAAGATAGGTGATAGATTTAAAAATAGGAGATAGATGATTAATAGATAGATAGATAGATAGATAGATAGATAGATAGATAGATAGATAGATGGATGGATGGATGGATGGATGGATGGATGGATGGATGGATGGATGGACAGATAGTTAATTAGATAAATAGACAAATAGACAAATAGATAGAATAGAGGATGGGGCAGCTGGGAAAGGCGTCTTCCTTGCCTTCCTGTCCAGTCCCATCTGCACCCCTCCCCCTCTGTATTTCAGCCTTCCAGACCAGCTGTGGGCTGCGAATTCTCCGGAAGGTGAGCTGATATGGGTATTTTGTTTTTCTTGATTATGGTGGTTATTAGTGGTACATGTGGTCTGATAGTTCTTTTGATTTTGAGCAAGAAGATATTATAGAAGTCATCGGCAGTGTTACAACCAGAGAATAGAGTTTGCCAGTCAAGAGTTGAGGGGACATCATCTATGAGTTTATAGTTGGCTTTTTAAAAGTTGTACTTGGGTGTCGCATTATTAAGGTGATGCTTGCAATGGTGTCGATTGAGGCCGAAGTCTATCATGCTGTGGTCGCTATTGGAAAAGGGCTCTTTTATTTGTAGTCCATAAGTTGCTTGGCAACTGGCATGTACTTACAACAGTTGTGGCATCCCAGGATCACGTGATGCCCTTTTGCAATCTTCTGACCAGCCAGATCAATGGGAAAAGCTGGATTCACTTAACAACTGTGTTACATAATTAATTATTAACTGTGTTAGTTAACTGTGTTAATAGGCTTAGTTACTGTGAAATGGAGGTTGGACTAGAAGACCTCCAAAGTGCCTTCTAGCTCTATTCTTGAACCTGAAACTAACTTACTGTAACATCTGCAGCGATTCGCTTAACAACGGTGGCAAGAAAAGGTCGTAAAATGGGACAAAACTTTTCTTAACCATTTGTCTTATTTAACAACTGAAATTTGGAGCTCAGTTTTGGTCGTAAGTCACTGTATTTTTTTCTGGCTCATAAACATCTTCACTCACAATCCCCCAGCTGGCATTCCGAGCGGCAATCAAGCAATTAAGCAACACAACACGAAAGTGAGATTGTGATTTTGCTCTTGCATTGACTAATGGGAAGCGCACTGCAAGGCTGCCCTGGTGTTGGTGTGTGTGGGGGGGGGTCCCCTAAAAATCCAAGTGCTTCCTAAGATGCCCATTGCCAATCAGTCTTCCCTCTAATTTTTTTTTGGGGGGGTGGGCGGAAAAGTATAGTGTCTGAGCGGCAGGCCCTTCCGGAGTGGGCGGCACAGAAATAATTAATTAATAAATAAATAAATAAACAAATAAACAAACAAACAAATAAAAACCCCACCCTGTTTTGCCTCAGAGAATTTCAAAATAAAATACTATACTGTGTGTCTATAACAGTGAGCTCATAATAGGGCAACTCTATCAATATCAAAATGCCACTTAAATAGTTGAGCTAGTTTCAAACTAGATTTTGATTTTCTTTCTCTCTTCCTTACTCCCATTCTTTTTCTTTCTCTTTTCCTTCCTCTCTTTTTTCTACCTGTTTCTCTCTCTTCCTCTCTTCCTCTCTCTCTCCTTCCCTCTCACTCTTTCCCTCTCGGCTTCTGGGCAGGTTTGGAAAACTCTGAGTTGATGATGATTTTTAAGTGAGCGATTGCTCACTGCTCAGCTTAGAGGGAACTATGGTGCCAATGCAATGCAGTGATTCCATTTTCTTGTAAAATACTTTGCAGTTGCGTTGGTGGTGGAGAGCAGCAAAGGCTCCATTCGTGGTATTTCTGGTGAGTGCCAAAGCTTTCCAAAGATTCAAGACGATCCAATCCACGTTGCTTTGCTTGGAGTTGAAGCAGACGTTTGTTTTTGTTTTTAATTTGTTTACTATTTTTATTTATTTTTGTATCCCGCCTTTCTTCGTTCTGGAAATAACAAAAAGCAGCAAATGTTATCAAATGCTTCTTCCTCCTATTTCTACGACGACAACAACCCTGTGGGGTCGGTGTTGGATGGTGGGGGAGGGACTGGTCCAAACTCACCTGCATTTCATGCCTAAAGTGTTCTGTCTGGCCGGATCAATTACTCAGAATAATGACCCAATCCATGCTTGAATTCAAAAACTATCATAGCAAAGTCTATTTTATTATATTCTAGCCAACACAGCTCTAGGCTGGATCAACAGAGGGAGAGAATCAAGATCACGTGAAAGGTTAATACCACTTTATAAGGTCTTCGTGAGGCAACACTTGGAATACGGCATCCAGTTTTGGTCCCCACTGCAAAAAGGATGCTGAGACTCGAAATAATGCGGAGAAGAGCATTTTTCTTCTCTTTCCTGCTCCAGGTTCTGCCTGTCGTTGCTGCTCCTGCTGCTCCTTCTGGCTCTGCTTGGCTGCTGCCTCCGGTGCTGGTTGGGGCGGCCCAGATGTCCTGCGGCCCAGAACTCCCTTGTGGTCTTCGCTCTGGGGGAAACTGAGTCAGTTCATGGTGGGTTTCAAGTCTGGGGATCAGAGAAACGCTGATTTGTGGCTGAGTTTTGTTGTGATTCAGCCTGAGGCTCCTCAGGGACCGGCTGGAGCTCTGCTGGATCCATGCCCAGAGGAGGAGGACAGTGACCAGGAGGGGAAGGACCAGGCAGATGGGGGAGAGGAACGTCAGGAGGAGGAGGAGGGAGAGCAGCCTGAGACCCCCGGGGGGGCCTCTCCCCAGCTAGTAGCCTGGATTCATTGGATGAAGACGCACAGGCTATAATAGACATGAGGCAGAGAGGTGCAGCTCAAAGAAGGGGCCAATTAGAAAGGTATTTCCATCCCTGAATTGGCAACAGCTGGGTTTGGGTGTGGTTCTCCTCAGCAGGGTTGAAAAGGCAGGCCCGCCCTTACAGTCTTGTGGAGAGTTATCAACTGGGAGTCCTGTGACCTTGCTTCAATTCTTGGCGTCTCTGATCTTGGCTTGTGGCCTAGAAGCCTGGAAGACTTGGGGGAGGCGTGGGTTTTATTATCTCCAGGGAGGGAGAGTAGAGTCATTTAGGATTTGGCCGGCTTATAAATATAATAAATGTAATAAATTAAATTTTTGTATTTTCAGGGAGTGCTGAACCCCCTTGGATACTGGCCCGGAGGCCCCCATCCCACCTGCAGACCCCAGGGTGGAGTCCTGAGGGGCCCAGTTTGAATACATGGGCATGGAATGGATCATTGCAGCCTCCACCCTATGAAGAGCTCATGAAGCCAGGAAGAACTGTGGATCTGAATTCGAGATAGGATGGTTTTCTCCACTAGGGCCTGGCTAAGAAGTCCCATTTTGGAGATGGATATAAAGCAGAAATTTGGCCCTTTCTAAAGCTTGCTCAAGTAGTCAGCTTTGGGGAAAATTTATATTAAAATATATCTCACTAGCTCACCCGTGCTTCGCTACAAAACTATGTGATGTGGGCTTGATAAATGGACACTTAATGCTTGAAAATTAATGAGTAGTTTAAAAAGGAACTGCATTATTTTGTTAGAGATGGTAAGCTACGTTTGTGTTACAGATGAAGACAATATTTGCACAGCATAAATAAAGAGAAAAACGAATATAGACTGTTCACTGGGGAAGAGCAATTTCGTTGTCTTAAATCTGTGACTTGGTTTTCAACTAACTTTTAGCCTCTGGATCCAAAAATGACCACAGTTTTTAACTTTCAACTTTTTAAGCTACAGGATACCCTCAAAAGTCATACAAATTGTGCATATAAAGGAAAAATTTACCAAATAAGCTATTTACAAAAAATAATTTTATTCATACAAAGGCTATTATAGTTACTGCAAGTCAAATTGTGTTCATATAAATGGTTTTTTATCTAATGGTAATTATACATATTGTTCTGTCGGGCTCTCTGGTAGACTCCTCCCAGGTACAAATTTCAGACACACACACACGTTTGAAAATTAAAAACAATGTTCTTTATAATGAAAATTCCCTTAAACCAAACCCTCTTTTGGTATAGCAAAGAGCACTCATCTCCAAACAAACTGGTAATTTGTACAAGTCCCTTATCAGTTCTGTGATACTTAGCTTGCAGCTGTGAGGCAATTCACAGTCCTTCTTCTTTCATAAAGTGACACACACTTTGCTCTGGTTTAGTTTCAAAGCGGGGAAAAATCAGCACACAAAAGGTCAAAGTCAGTAAAGCAGTCACGAAACACAACGATCAGATAATCCTCCACAATGGCCACAGGCTGCTCTTTATAGCAGCCTCACTAATGACCACAGCCCCACCCAACCACAGGTGGCCCCATTTTCTTTGATAATAATCTCTCAGTTGTTGCTGCCTATGCATCGCTCTCCGCATGTGTGGCTGTATCATTAACTCTTGTTCTGAATCCAAGGAGGAGCTAGATAATTGATCTCCTTCTGAGCTGTCTGCCCCACTCTCCTCCTCCCTGTCACTCATGTCTTCTTGGTCAGAGGAGCCTTCATCAGCAGATTCCACCGGGGGCAAAACAGGCCTGCAGCATGTGGATGTCTCCCCCACATCCACAGTCCTTGGGGCAGGAGCTGGGCCAGAGCTAACCACAACACATATTAAGGTTAAAATTTTCGCTTATAGCGTTTTCTGGAGTGTTTAATCTGTGGACCTTCTCGCTTGATGCTCCAACAATAGCCAGCCCATCCTATGTCCATCCCATCTACCTTTATACCTCCGTGACCTTCAAATCTCGGTGGAATCGTTCACCCTGCTCATCACTGACTGCACCAAGATTTTCCAGGAAGTGAGCAAGATGGCTATGTAAAAATTGCAAAAAATTCCTTTCACTTTTAACTATTCAATGCTATAAACAATTTTTATCAATATATCTTTCATATTTTTCAGGGTATAAGACGCACCTATTTCTAGCCCTAACCAAGTGCTAATGATGTTCCCAGCTCTTATTATTTATTTATTTTATTTATTTATTATTTAGATTTGTATGCCGCCCCTCTCCGAAGACTCTTACCCATTTGCAAGCTCTTTCATTGTTTCTCTCTGCCAAGAATGATTTCCAAGCCCTAAGTCTTTGCAGGGATTTTTTGGGATTGTTCTAACTTGCTCCAAATAAGTTTCTTTCCAGCCCTAACCAGGTGCTAACAATGTTCCCGGCTCTTACCGGCTTGCAAGCTCTTTCATTGTTAGTCTCTGCAAAGAATGTTTTCCAAGCCCTAAGTTTTTGCAATTTTTTTCCATTACTCTTCTTGCTTGATAATGATGTTCCCAGCTCTTACTGGCTTGCAACCTCTTTCAATGTTACTCTCTCAGAATAAAGTTTTTTTAAAGCCCTAACCAGGGGATAAAATAATGTGCCGAAGCTGACCAGACTAAGGACGCTGGCCAGATGAATATCTAGTAAGCAGATTCTTTTCCATATTTTCCTCCCCAAAAACTAAGGTGTGTCTTATATTCCGGTGGGTCTTATACTCAAAAAATACGGTATATTCATCTTATGCCTTCCCAGCTGGGTTTTGTGTGTGTAAACTTATTTTCTAGGGTTTCCCAGCGTGAGATAGAACAACTAGGTAATATCACCAGTGCTAGAAGGGAAGAGGAGGAAGAAAAGGATTCCGGGATCCTTGGGACTCAGAGAGTTGTTCGTTTGTTCCCTTGAAGACATTTTATTACCCATTCTGAGTGATAGAAGGGTGAGGGTTGGAAAAAAGGAAAAAGCAAAGACAGAGAGCTAACAAATGTTAGAACGTTTGGGGAGGAAATGTCAGAGGATCAGTCATAAAAATAAAAATAAAAAAGGAAGGGAAAGAAAAAGAGTTACCTAAATAAGATTACCAGTATGATTTGATGTATGCTATGTAAATATAATTTGTGTAATAGAAAATAAGCACTGTTAAGAGTTGTAGCACAGGCACATTGCAAATTGTCCGATCTTTTTTAAAATGTCTTTTGTGTTTGGTTGTTTCTGTTTTGTGTATTATAAATAAAGTTTATTTTTAATTTAAATTTTTTAAAAGGGTGAGGGTTTGTGGAAAGAAAGAGGAGGAGGAGGGGAAGGATTGTAGGGTCCTTCCTATTCTCTGAGTTTAAGCAAATCCCTGCAGTCATTAAGTGAAACGTGTGGTCACTAAGCAAATCCAGCTTCTCCCATAACTCTGCTTGTCACACGCCCCCTGGGAAAGTCTCAAATGGAGGTCACGTGACCCCAGGCAGGTCACTGAAACCTCCATAAATCCCTTTGCAAAGTGGTCGCAAGTATGAGGACTGGTTGAAAGTGGTTTTTTTCCTGTGCTGTTGTAACTTTGGGGTGGATGTTCAATGAATGGTTTGCAAGTCAAGGAATCCATTCTGTCGAATTGGGGCAGGAGGTAAATTGCCCAGATGAATTTGGATGTCAATGTCTTTCCTAACAGGGAAGTTATTGAGACACGAAGTAGGTTAATATAAACCAGTTTGCAGCCCACAGCTTCAAAAAACAGGATCCAGCCAATGCAAAGTTTATTCCAACATGATTAGATAATCTGGGTTTTTTAAAGGAGCTGCGTAACCAAGGCAACAAAAATAAATTCAGAGGTAAGGAACACTGTGATCCATATGTATTTATTCATTACATTTTTTTAAGCTAACAATATCTTGTGCCTTTCTCTCTCTCCCTTTGAGAAAACAACATTTCTGAAATAATACAAGATGCGTCCAGGAAGAACAAGAATCCTGAAGAAGAAAACAAATCGGCATTCTCAAAAAATTGACACCGTACGCTTGATTCTTTCATTACAAAATCAGGGTTTGAGAAGGGAAGTTTGAATTCACGTCGAGGGAAACATGCTGGCAGTGTTCACACGTAGGAGCTAGACCCATGTTAACAAGCCCCATCTGTTGAGTTTTCAGCACACGATGTACAAACAGATTCATTTTTTTATTATAGAAATAGAATCAGATGAACCTTGGAGGTCTCCTAGTCCAACCCCTGCTTAGGCAGGAGACCCTACATCACTTCAGACAGATGGTTATCCAACATCTGCTTAAAAACTTCCAGTGTTGGAGCATTCAGGGGACACAATCTGAAGTTAGTTGGGGGAAAGATCAAAAGCAACATGAGAAAATATTATTTGACTGAAAGAGTAGAAGATGCTTGGAACAAACTTCCAGCAGATGTGGTTGGTAAATCCACAGTCACTGAATTTAAACAGGCCTGGGATAAACATCTATCCATCCTAAGATAAAATACAGGGAATAGTATAAGGGCAGACTAGATGGACCAGGAGGTCTTTTTCTGCCGTCAATCTTTTTCTATGTTTCTATGTTTCTATGTTTCTATGTTTCTATGTTTCTATGTTTCTACGTTTCTATGTTTCTATGTTTCTATGTTTCTATGTTTCTATGTTTCTATGTTTCTATGTTTCTATGTTTCTATGTTTCTATGTTCTATGTTTCTATGTTTCTATGTTTCTATGTTTCTATGTTTCTATGTTTCTATGTTTCTATGTTTCTATGTTTCTATGTTCTATGTTCTATGTTTCTATGTTTCTATGTTTCTATGTTTCTATGTTTCTATGTTTCTATGTTTCTATGTTTCTATGTTTCTATGTTTCTATGTTTCTATGTTTCTATGTTTCTATGTTTCTATGTTTCTATGTTTCTATGTTTCTATGTTTCTATTTTTCTATGTTTATATGTTTATATGTTTATATGTTTATATGTTTATATGTTTATATGTTTATATGTTTATATGTTTATATGTTCTATGTTTCTATGTTTCTATGTTTCTATGTTCTATGTTTCTATGTTTCTATGTTTCTATGTTTCTATGTTTATATGTTTATATGTTTATATGTTTATATGTATCTATGTTTCTATGTTTCTATGTTTCTATGTTTCTATGTTTCTATGTTTCTATGTTTCTATGTTTCTATGTTTCTATGTTTCTATGTTTCTATGTTTCTATGTTTCTATGTTTCTATGTTTCTATGTTTCTATGTTTCACAACTTCTGGTGGCAAACTGTTCCACTGATTAACTGTTCTCCTTAGTTCTGAGTTGCTTCTCTCCTTGTTTAGTTTTCACCTATTGCTTCTTGTCCTGCCCTCAGGTGCTTTGGAGAATAGCTTGACCCCCTCTTCTTTGTGGCAACTGCTGAGATATTGGAAGACGGCTATCCTGTCTCCCCTGGTCCTTTTCTTTCTTTCTTTCTTTCTTTCTTTCTTTCTTTCTTTCACTTCCTTTCTTCCTTCTTTCTTTTTCTTTGGAGAATAGCTTGACCCCCTCTTCTTTGTGGCAACTGCTGAGATATTGGAAGACGGCTATCCTGTCTCCCCTGGTCCTTTTCTTTCTTTCTTTCTTTCTTTCTTTCACTTCCTTTCTTCCTTCTTTCTTTTTCTTTGGAGAATAGCTTGACTCCCTC